>NC_056743.1:1420884472-1420999646 GCF_019279795.1 Protopterus annectens
AGGCTTTACTGGAAAAGCTCACCATGACTCTACCACAGATCCCTATGATGGAAAGGCTGGTTTGTTTCTGATTTCTTATATTTTGCATTGCTTCACTGCCTTCCTCTGTTTTCTATATTGAGGTTTATTTTCTTTCACTGTGTTTTACTTGCTTTCTGCTTTAAAATGCATATTTAAACTAAGAGACAACCCTCAGCTGTGGCTCGAGTGTCACACAAAAATTACATTCCCACCCTGGTGCTGCTGTGTGTTTTTTTTTTTTTTTTTTAATTAACTCAACTGTCTCTCCAGTTGCCCACCCCTTATGTTAATTTGACCACATATTTCCTTCCATCTCCTCTTTCATTGGCTACTGTCAGTAAGCACAAAATTATCATTTTGTGAAATCACTACCCTTCAGATATTTAAATTTATTGGCCATACAACTGTATTCCATAGTGCCAGAATACAAAGTGCCCAACTCCTTCAAATCTATGTTGCTCTTTTAAAATTTGTGGCTCCCCACTTAGATAGCTGAAGCTCAAGTCTTCCCCACTTAGATAGCTAAAGCTTAAGTCACCTCTCTTTTATATCTAACGGCTTACTGTACACTGCAACTCTTACAATATTAACCAATTTTTCCATATTACATTTAAAATCTACATCTACTTCAAGACCACCAGTTATTGGACACCTACGTTCTGCCTCTTGTCATCTTGGGATTAGTGCTTCTGTTTTGCTCATGGTGAGAGAAGGAGCATAGGGACATTATTTCCTGGCAATTGCTGATTTCCTGGCAATTGCTTATCACCAGAAAGCCTAATAGATGTTTCACAGGTGCCAGCTTGGAAAATGTGCTTATATTTTGCTCTTAGTGAGAGAATCAGCAGAGTGCATATATTTTGGACAGTTTTGAATTAGGCAGTGAGTGTCTGTGTTGGATCTTCCTGAATGGTCAAGTTACTCTTCAAGGCATCTACCAGGAAAAGGCTACAACAAGTCTAGAGACCCTTGCATCATCTGTGACAAGACAAAAGCTTGTGGCCTACTTCTTATCTTGAGATTGGTGCAACTGTTTTGCTTCTAGACAGAGAAGATGGACAGGAGGATTGTATCCTAGCAACATGAATCTGACCCCAACACTAGGAATAGCCAGGCAGTAGCCATTCAGGTGAATCCCTTCTTTTCATCTTTCTTTTCAGTAAGTACTACTTGATTTGCTGCTGTCTAAGCTAACTTCAGAATATCTCCCTAAATACTTGATCCACAAATCACCAGGGTCTACTTATTCATTTCCTTCAAGTGTTTGGCAGTGCCCTACACAGATGCAGAAACCTTGCATTGATATTTTTCCTGTATAAGCACCCTTGACATTTCACCAGTACCTAGGTGCACACAGGCAACTAGTTTGAAGTGACAAGCACTGCCCTCAGAGTTGCAAACCAGATACTCCCAACATTATTTTATATTCTCATTTCAACCATCTGCTAAACAAAAAAACTCCTGTTGCCATGGATGTGATCATTCCCACTATCTCCATTACCAGCTTGGTGGATATGGGTATTCTGAAGCAATGCAGAAAATGTCTCATGTTTACTGACAACCAGTTAATTCTCACTCTAATATGGTTGGTATGTGAGAGATGCATTGACACAATGCCACTGGAGAGAAAGTTCACACATAAAAACACTACGCTGCGCCCATCACACACAATTCAAAGCAGATACATAGAACCACATATGCCGATACACTTAAATGTAACCTTCCTAAACCCCAAAGACCTCCTAGAAGAGGTACACATAGCAGCTCTGACTGCACTCTTTCAAAACAACACACACATCAACACATACAGCCATATCTCATAGAACCTCTACTTCAAAGCCCATAAGGCAAGCCACCAGACAATCTCACATTCTGGTCATTGGAGACTCCATTGTGAGAGACACTGATATCTCTCTTAACAGGCTGAATAATGAGAAAGTGATGGTCAGTTGCTTATAAGGGGCCAGGATCCCCCACATTATGCATTCACTCAGGTCACTGGATCCCAAGTACCAGTATGAGTCAGTCATAGTCCATGTGGGTGTA
This sequence comes from Protopterus annectens, assembly GCF_019279795.1. Taxonomy (NCBI): domain Eukaryota; kingdom Metazoa; phylum Chordata; order Ceratodontiformes; family Protopteridae; genus Protopterus; species Protopterus annectens. The sequence goes on from NC_056743.1 coordinate 1,420,886,540, forward strand.
AATGACATGAGACGTACCTCCCTAGACTATATGAAGACAGATATCAAGGACTGATCTTGGAATATGTGTCCTTGGCCAGTACGAGCCTAGCACTGACAGTATTTTACCTTCTCTAAGGATGATGCCACAATATGAACAAAAGATTACTGAATTTAATAATTTGGCTTAGTTTCTGGTGTCTTTCTAAGGGGGGTACAATATTTGTCAGCATGAAAGGAGATGGTAAACAAACCATGCTGTTTTTTTCCAGGGCTGGTCTGCACGTCTTCCATCTAGGCTTTCAAATATTGGCTAGAACACTGTCCTCCCCCATAGTGCCTTTTTTAGGCAATGTCACACTAAAAGTACTTCTAACATAGCAAATCAAAATCAAGAAAATCTAAAGATGTTACTGCTCAATGCTAGGATTCTAAACAAAAAACACCACTCTCTACAAGTTCTCCTCACCCTAGAGAATATGGACATCTGTGTAGCCACTGAGAAAATGGTTTAAAGTCGGGGACAGCACACAGACAGTGCCAGATTATAATACCTTTCACACATTTAGACCAAGTAGTACACAGACAAGGACTAAAGTTGGAAACGTCTTGATTTACATCAAAAATAAATATACCTTAAGGCTGTTCAAACAGGACAATTCACTTGAGCTTCTCCAGGAACAAATCATTATAAGCAAAATTCCATACCACTTCCTTGCAAGTTACAGGTCCCCCCTCTATGACCAAGGAAATCCATAATATGTATTTAAACTTTTAAAAATGCAACAACTGAACGTAATTCAAACTTCCTGGGTAAATCTAACAGCACTTCGACAGGCTAAATAAGTTGAAAGTAACGTTTGTTAATCCAGTAAAATCAGCATTTATTTTGAGCATTGAACATAAAAATTGTTTTCGTTAAGCCACAATGGTTAACTTCATCATTAGCCTGTCGAAGTGCTGTTGGATTTACCCAGGAAGTTTGAATTACGTTCATGTATTTAAACTTACTGGAAACACTCATCATACAACCCAATACCATATTCATGGGCAACTTTTATTACCCCACTATTAACTGGGAAATCATACATGACATCAAACATACAGGCACAGAGATTCCTGGATTTTGTAAACGCAAACTCCCTGGACCACACTGTCAATACACCGACCAGGTGTGCAAACATACTGGATTTGGTCATCACTAATATAGGAGAGCTCTGCACACCCCCTAGTGTAAAGTTTTCCCTGGTAAGGCCAGACTACAAAATGGTCTCCTTTGAAGTAAAAATAAAACCTGGAACCTCAGCTAACATTGAAAAATTCACAAACTACTTCAAGGCTAGCTAACTTCCCACTATTAAGTGATAACCTGGCAAAATTTCAAGCCCTCATAAATACTGCTCCCTAAGGAGAACTGTTCACAGAAACCCTATACAAGCATGTCAACAACTGCATAGAGGCAGCTGTACAAACCAGGATGAAGTAAAAAAACTAATGCAAAAAAACAAGCTACCCTGGTGGAATCACAACATCAATAGGCTGCATAACAGAAGGAAGATAATCATGGCAAAAATTACACCCAGCAGGATAAAAGCACTCTCATCAAACTAAACAAAAAACTCAGAGGACGAATAAAATCTACCAAAACTGAAACTGATTTAAGGTTGACCTTCCAGGCCAAGGACAAACACAAGGCATTCTTTAGCATGTCTGCAACCTCAAAGGCAATACACAATTCTGTGCAGAGCTCACTGTTAATGGTGCCACCTATACTCAGCCAGAAGATACAGCAAACCTAATGGCTAACAAATTCAGCTCCAGCTTCACCCCTCTCTCTCTTCATCAACCTTCCCTCAGGAAATACCATCAAATACAACTCCCCCTACTATTGCTAGGGAATAGGTCCTTAATGCTCTCTCTAAGGCCAAGAACACTGCTTTAATGGACCCAGACAGTATCCCAGGATGCCTTTTAAATATAATGAAACATGACATATTAGGCCCTCTGGATTATTGCTATTTAACTGTAGCCTCTAAACATGCTTTGTGTCTCATGAATGGAAAACAGCAACAGTAATCGTGCTGCACAAAGGCGAGTAATCTACAGACCCTGAAAACTACAGACTCATGGAGAGAATTATCATGGAAATGATCAATAATGACAGGAAAATTCCAGACATTGGACCAAGCCCAATATGGTTTCATCAGAGGCAGGTCATGCCTACTTAACCTGCAGAACTTGCTTGAGAAAGTCACCAAAGTAATGGATGAGGGCAAAATGGTTCACACTGCCTACCTTGACCCGGCCAAGGCACTTGACACAATACCCCATTTGGGCATTGTTGGCAAACTCAAGAGGTTAGGTATAAACCCTTATGTCACCCTGTGGATAGCCAGATGGCTCACAGACAGGACCCGGGAAGTTAGAAATGGGGAGTCCACCTCTGCAAAGAGGTCAGTCACAAGCTGAGTCCCTCAGGGATTAGTCCTGGGACAGCTCCTTTTTGGCAATTACTTCCCTGAAATTAAGGCCAATGTCAATGGCCTCTGGTTGACTAAATTTGAAGATGATTGCAAATTAGGAGAAGGCACAGAATCCCCCACCGACACAAATGTTCTCTTGGAAGGGCTGACACAGACAAATAACTAGTGTCAGAGCCATGGACTAAAACAAAATGCCAAGAAATGTATAATAGTATCCTTCTAGAAGACATCCACCCCTGGTAATTACCATACTGAAAACACACACCTAAGAGTTGACCCAGAAGTCAGGGACTTGGGGACACACACGTACAGTAATCTAGTTTTTCACAATCACTTGTCTACAGTAGTGAGAAAATCATTCTATGTTCTGCAACTTATAAACAAAGGTATAAACTAGGTCCAAGGAAGTCATTGTTCCACTGTATTCAGCATTCATCAGACCTATATTTTTTTTAACAAGAAACATCTTTATTAAATTATCACTTATGACATAGACAATCATACATTTATATAAATGAAAACAAACCATACTGACATAATTTTAGTTGCAAACATTATACATCACTTACAATCTACTTAATCATGGTCAGTCAAACATTACATAGCTCATTCAAATCCTGCCTTCTTTTAAACCTCATTCCTCCCCTGTATGTATTGTTCCCACAATTCCCAATTTGACTATGCAATTTGTCCTACCCTTTTCTAAAGATCCCAATTCCAGTTGTTTTATCCATGTTACTATATTCACTACTTCTATTACAGTTGGTTTAGACTTTGATTTCTAATTTTAGTAATATCTTTTTTTTGGCAGCCACCATCATTAGACTCAGCAAGGCCTTACTATGTCTAGGCAATTCTGATTCTGTATCATAGCTCAGAAGAATAATTTCCCTAGATACACCAATTTGCTCACGTAGTATCTCTGATATAGTAGTCTGCAGGGAATCTTTAAAGTCTGTCAACTCATTACACTCCCAGAAAATATGTTCCTAATTAACTTTCTTCCCCGTCACATCTCCAACATTTGCTGTCTACCTGAGGAAAAATTCTCTGGAGTCTACTTGGGGTATAAAAATACATAAGTAAACATTTTCAAGCAAAAATCCTAAATCTTCCAGATTTTGTTGCATATTGGGAGACATACCTATATCCCCCCATTGTGTCTTTGTGAATTGCTTATCCAATCTTTCTTCCCAATCTTTTCTAACTTCCTCTGACTGATTCATATAGTTATCATGTAATAGTTTATACACTCTACTAATTACTCTTTTTAACAGCAGCTTCTATTCCAGATTTTACTATAAACTTTACCAGTGCTTGTCTTTCTTTTAGGACCCCCCCATTTCTCTCTCTTTGCCTATAATCTTATATCAATCCTTGATAGGGAAGGCAATCTCTAATCTGCAGTCTAAATAAATTCTTGGAGTCTTCCCATTCTATTACTTTTCCCTCTCTAATTATTTGCTCCCAATACTTTGGTTCCTTTTCCAGTTTTCTCCTAAAAATTCCAGCCCCTTCTTGCCTAATGTCTGTATCCCTAATTACAGTCATCCCTATCAGCAGAATCTCCTTTCTCCATTCCTGTGTTGGCTTAGTTCTTAGAATACTTTCTGCTACTTTATGAATATAAAATTCTGCATGATTATTGTTATTCTCTCTAAAAGTCTGCATCGAAAATCCAAGTCTCTTCTTGTTTCTTGAGCTTCCCCCGTTTCATCATCGTCCCTTTCCATTTTGAGATGTAGATTTCTGCTTGTGCTATGTACATCAGCCTTAACTGTGCAGCTCTGAAATACCCCTTAAAATCGGGTAATCCCAATCCACCTTGTTCTATTGGAAGAATCAGCTTATCCCAATTGACTCTTGCCATCTTCCCATCCCAGATAAAATCTTTCAGCTCTTTATTAATTGCTATTCACAACGTCTCCTCTGGTTGATGAAAATATGCCTGACCTGCATATAAGACTAAAGAGATTAAAAACATTTTAACTGCTTGTATCTTACTATCCATATCCATAAAACAGAGCTTCCAATTTCTCAGTTTTTGTATTATCTTTCATTTAGTCTCTTTCCACATATCCTTAGCTGGCACACCAGAATAATTTTTAATCCATACCCCTAAGGCCTTCACTTTATCATGTCCCCATAAATATGGACTTTGCTGAGCTAATTCACATGTGGGTACATAGTTTACAGCTATTGCATTTGTTTTAGGTTTATTAATTTAGTATCCTGAAAAGACTGGAAACTGCCGTAAAATGTTCCACAAACTGAAATGTCCTTTTCTGGTTTTATCAGGTATAAAATGATTAATCTACAGACGCAGCTTTTCTTGACTACTATACCAATTATAACCTTGAATTTCTGAGTCCCTTATTTTCTTTGCATGGATTCTAAATATAATGTAAATAAAGTGGAAAGAGGACACTCCTGTCTGGTTCCTCTGCTCAAGCAGAAGTTATCAGAGAGGATCCCACTCACTTTGATTTTCACCTCCAATCCCTCATATATCCTCCTAATCAACCTTATAATTTTGTCAGGGAATGCAAATGCTTCCATTGTCATGTTCAAAGTCCCAGCTTACTCTGTCAAATGCTTTCTCTGTATCAAGACCCACCAACAACAATGGCATTTTCTTACATTCTACTTCTCTCTGGATTATCAATGTTCTGTTAATGTTGACAAATGTTTGCCTCCCCATCCACAAATTCACACTGATCCATAACCATCAATTGTGGCATCACTTTTACCATTATTTTAGCCATTATAGACATAAACACTTTATAGTCATGGTTTAGTATTGAAATGAGCCTGTATGAAGCTGGATCTGGTGTTTTTTTCCCTCCTTAGGTATTACAGTCACCACCATTTTCTTCCCCGATGCTGGTACGTCTCTTAAAATACTGTTAAAACCTTCCAGATCTTTATCCGTTTTTTCCCTCCTAGCTTCCAAACGTCCACAGGAATGCAATCTATTCCTGAGGATTTTCCGACAGATTAGTTATACATCACCATTTCTATCTCATCTCTGCCTATACTAGCTGTTAGTAATTGTGCCTCATCTACAGCTAACCTTGGCATATTTCATTCTTCCATAAATATTTCCATTTGCATCTTTTTTCCATACTTCTCTGCTTTATACAGACTTTCACAGAATTTCTAAAATATTTTTAACACCTCTACACAATCTCATGTTATCTTTCTTGTCATAGGCTCCCTACTTTCTGTTGCCTGAGTTGTTGTCCTAAAAGTTTTTGTGCTCTAGAATTACTAAAAAAAAAAAAAAAAAAACAAACAGTTGCTTAAGACAATCTCTATAAACTCATGCATATTATCAAGGTAATACCATATTTTCTGTTTAGCATTCTTCAGTTGATCCTCTTCTTCTGTGAGATTTCCCCATATTCTGCAATACTTTTAACATTTGCCAGTCTCTCTAAATAATTCGTGTTACTGCTTAACCATATCTCTCTTTCATTTCCAACCTATTTTTAAGCACCACTTTAATTTTATACCACACCCTAACTATATTTTCAGAAGAAATTTCTATCTTTTCTAATAGCTGCTGAATAATTTCCACTACCTATTCCTTAAATTCCTCTCAGTTCAACAGATAGATCAGAAAATGCCAGTGTCTCATTTTTATTTCATTACCTTGTGTTTTTATTTTAGTTATTATTGGCACATAATCTTAAATAGTTATTGGGTGTGTATCAGGTCTTTCAATAAAATCCACATGTTCCTGTGACATGTAAATTCTGTCTAGCCTATTTTATCCTGGGGAATAATATGTAAATTCACTTGGAACTCCAAGTAGTGAATTCACATCTTCCATGCCAAATGTGTTCATAATTTCTTCACAAATGCACCCGTCTTTGCTATATTTTCTCTTCTGCCCCCAGACCCATCTTCACTGCTGCAAATCAAATTCCATTCCCTACCTATAAGTAATATTCCTTGCTGAAAGCGGATTATTTCTCCCAGAATTTTTTTAAGCTCCATAATAGCAGTTTTAGGTGGAATACAAATACATGCCAGTGTAACCCTTCCCCCTTGCCAGTAGCCCTTTAGTACTACAACTCTACCATTTTCTTTTTATTCTCTTCTATCACTACTGGAGGTCCTCTTGCAATTAATATAAGAACTCCTATTTTACTTTGTCCCACATATTCCGATGAATAACTATCCTGAAACCCTTTCTTTATCAAATTCACATGTTCAGTTCTTTGCAGGTATGTCTCCCGTAGCATAGCTATTTGCACTCGACCTCTTTTAATATAGTTCACTACTCTTTTGAATTTATCTGTGAGACCACTGACATTTAAAGACATTACAGAAAGCATCATATATTTTAAAAAGTTATTATTCCCACCCTTTATGTGTAACACCTTTTTTTTTTAAGTGTTGAGTTCCAGCTTTTGTGTTACATGCATACACTGGTTGGCAGGTTGATCTTTTATACAGTTGTTTCTTGTCATATCCATTTCAGCCTATGTCACATCTTACAAAAGTTTTTGCTTTATTGAAAGCCTTCAAAAAACAAGTCCTCAATACCCACCTAAAACCTATTAAGTTACAACAGAAAACAAAGTACATCTTCAAATATTAAAGTTTTACCCTCCTAATAGGAGCACGTATCCCAAACTGATAGCCACACTCTCAAACCTGAGTTAACCTAAAAAGAAAGGGTATCTAAGCTAAGATGCATGGTACAGCCTGTGCATCCAAGTGCTGTCTGGTTTTGTCTTATCTTTATAGCTCTCCCAGACAAGAGAACACTTGAATGCTTTCAGAAAACATTATCTCCTAGCCATTTCTCTTTATCACATTATCTCCATGGAGATACAAGGTTGCTACTAAAGCATATGTTTATCTGCTAGAAAAAAAGCATTATAACTTTTAAGTTTCTTTTTCATTTACTTGCTTTCTCTTAAAACTTGTTACTGGATCAAGCTAATGGCCTTAACCCAGTCATTCCCCTATGCAAGAAGGAGAAAAAGTACATCAATTTTTCTTTTGTCATTTTCTTTTGACCAGACGTTTCTTCTTTTTTAGACTGCAGAGCCTACATTTCTTAAAACCGAGCGGGAAGGGAGGAAGAAAGCAGGAGTGCCTGTTTACATTAGTATCCCCATTATACTTAAAAATTACTGAGAAAAACTTTACTTTATAGCATGTAAAAACATGCACTATAAAATATTACTTTTAAGAAAAAAAAATTGTTTTACTTAGAGTTAACTTTCTCCCTCTTTTTCCCCCCTTCTCCTAAGTATTTTTCTGAACATTAATGACACGAAATAGGGCATATGCTTTAGAGGCCCCTAAAAGTTTAAGAAAAAAGTCTAATATTTCCAGATTTTCTTGACCTTTCATATTTCACAAATATAATTATTGCTTTGTAATTCACACATTTGTCAATTTCCAAGTTTCTGGTTTTATTTCTGTTCATCTCCATCTCCCAAATCCTGTCTCCATGTAATTTCCAATATACTCTCGATTTTTCTAGTCAACTTTTGTCCTTTTTTTCCTTCTCTCAAGCATTTTCCACTGAAACATTGGAAAAGGGTTCACTGACACAGTCTCTCTATAGTCTTTATTACCAGAAGAACAAGAAGCAGAAGCAGAATCTCCTTCTGTTTCACAACTCACTTTTTGTTGGACACACTTTTGTATTATTGCCTTAGTGTGTACTGCATCAAAACATTATTTTTTCCTTCCAGGAAAGAATATTTTGAAGACAGCTGGATACAGCAGTTTTAATGTCATGCCTGTTTCTCGACATTCCCAGAATGGTAGAATAAATTTACTCCTCTTCTGCCTGGTGTACAGTGAGTAATCATTCTCCACAAACACTCTGCTGTCTCCCACTTTTAGTACTTTGTCCTTCTGCCACAGTTTTGTCAGAATTGACTCCTTCTGCTGGTAGGATTGCATATTTACTATTAAAGGACTGGGTTTGCTCTCTCATAGCCAGGTTTGGAGTATACACACGATGTGCCCTTTCAATTAACAACTCCCGCTGTGGAATACCAATCCAGTTGCTTATTTGTGCTTTCATAAAATTAATATAGTCTGTTCCTTCCAGCTTCTCTGGTACAGAAGAAAATCTCAGGTTTCCCTATGTGCTCTGTCCTCTCTATTATTTTTTAAAACATCTCTCTTGGACAGTCTCATATTCAGCCAGCCTTTTCTTCACTTCAACCTCTAATTTTTGCAGTTTTATCATCTCATCTGAATATCTGTTTAAAGCTTCTTCCATTTGTCCAGCCTTTTATTTAAATAGATATACCCTGTCAGTGTTTCAATTTTGTTTATTTTAACCAGGGCTGTGTTGTCTTATGTTCTTTCTCTAGGTTGCTGAAGTTATGTCTGGACCTTGCACTGCTTTTTGCTGAACAGCTGCAGTACTTTTCCCAGTCAGTGTTTTTCCTCACCTTTTTTATCTGATTTAATTTCAGGTCCTCTGTATTTCTTTTTTCCTGGTATCCAGGCAGTTCACTTACTAGCCAGTTACTGAACTCCACCCAGGAATACATGTCCACTGGGTTTCTCTTCTGAGTTTCTGTTTTCACACTGGGAGAGCTGAAGTTAAGCTGTTGGATCAGTATGCAGCCATGTTGGAAGTCCTCACAGGTTCGTAGGTTCATAGGTTGGTACTAGGCTATCTGCCCTAGGGCCTATGCAAGCCTAGCCATAACAATTCCCTGGCTATTTCTTCCCACAATATTTACTTACCTGGACCCCTGTCTAGCAGGGCGACTGACGTGATCCCCGGGGTGAATTTCCTATCTCCCATCCAGTCATCAAGGTTTCTTTTGAAGAGGGCCAAAGAGACGCTCTGCTTGACATATATGGGCAGTCTATTTCAGAACCTGTGGAGGCCCTGGGTCAGGATCCTATCCCTCCAGCTTGTTTTGTTCATTGTGATGACAAGGTGTAGATCCCTGAAGCATGTGTCTCTGAGAGACTGGGATTTCTTTAAGTGTAGCATGTCCAACAGCTCTGGGTTTGAAATGGCCTTGTATGTTAAGCAGAGATCACCTCTGAGTAGACGATATGCGATAGAGTATAGGTGGAGGTTTTTTTTTTTTAGACGGTCAGCACAGGGCATCTGCTTTAAACCTGTGATTCTTTTAGTGAGGTATTTCTGTGGTCTTTCCAGTTGTTGCAGATGTCTTGAGAGGTACATACCAAACGGGGCGTTGTATTCTATAATGGGTCTAATGAGGGATGAGTACAGTGGGACAATGACCTTTTTTCTGGATGAAAAGCCCTTAGTGATGAGGTGTGCCACATAGAAGGATTTCCTGACTGTTTTGGCGATGTGGTTATCAAAGGTGAGACCACTGTCCACCTGTGTCCCTAAGTCTCATCACATTTTTGGTGTTTAGTGTACTGCCATCTATGTGGTAATTCATGGGTACATGTTTTTTCCCCAGAGGGGATAACTATACATTTCTTGGCACTGAGCTTGGGCCCATGGCTCTGGTGCCAAGCATCTGTTTCTGTAAGGCCCTTCTGTAGAATATCCACATCATTTGGTGATTCAATAATGGCTCCCAGTTTGCAGACATCTGTGAACTTTGTTAGCCAGAGTCCCTTAGTGTTGGCCTGAATTTCAGAGAAGTAGATGCCAAACAAGAGCAGTCCCAGGACTGAACCCTGAGGTACTCCACTTGTCATTTGTCTGGAGCTGGATTTGGAGTCTGCTACTTTTGCAGTGTGGGTTCTGTCAGTAAGCCAGTTGGTAACCCATCGAATGATGTAGGGATTAATGCCCAGCTTAGCAAGTTTATCTATGATTCCAGAGTGGGGGATGGTGTCAAAGGCCTTGGCGAGGTCCAGATAGGCTGTGTGGACCACCTTACCCTTGTCCACTGGAGACTGATTTGAAGAAGTCAATCAGATTCAGGAGACAAGATCAGCCCTTCACGAACCCAAACTGCATGGGGTCCAGTGTTTGAAGGTTGCCAATGTCTTTGTTTATAAGTTCCTTGATAATACGTTCCATGGCTTTGCAGATCAGGCTTGTCAGACTGATGGGGCGGTAGTTCCCGGGATCCAAGGTGGATACCCCTTATGGAATGGGATAACTGTAGCTGTGCGCCACTCAGTGGGCATGAAGCTTGAGGTGAGGCTATGATTAAACATGACACTTAGGTGAGATGTCAGTTCATTTTGTAGTTCATGTAGTACGCAGCCTGGGATGTCTGGTCCCATGGATGCTGTATTCTTCTTTGGAGAGTGCGTTTTTTACCTGTGTGGCCATTATTACCAGAATTTGGCAATCTTTCGTTATTGAGATGGGCCCTTTAGGGGGTGAGAGGGGGGAGAAGTTTGCACTGAATCGATCTGCCAGGATATTGGCAATATCCTTGTGATCAGTATATTTAATGCCATCCTGTTGTAGCCCAGAGCAGATCTGAGCATTGCCATTTAGATTCTTGATATAGCTATAGAATGCCTTGTGGTTGTCTTTGGAATCTTTGACAATTTTATTTTCGTAACTAGCTTTGGAGGACTTTATGAAGGATCTCAGCTTCTTACTGAAGCTGGTATGGGAGTTTTTTGTATCCTCGGAGTTTCCTTTTTTCTGCAATGTTTCTTCATTTTGTTGTAAAGTTTGTTTATGGCTAGGGACCACCAGATTGGCTTCCTTTTTTTGGAGGAGAGCGCCTTGGTTCTACTGGGGATGGTACCATTCATGCACGAGTGGATGTGCTCGTACAGTGCCTTAGTGTAGGATTCAGCAGTTGAACTTTCAGCTCCCGTCTGCATGGGTGTCATGAAGTTTGTCACTTCTGACTTGAGTAGCATGAAGTTAGCTTTGGAGGTTTTTTTATGGAGGTTTCCTTACTGGGGGTTGAGGGTGGTATGTGGCTGTCAAGGGTGATTAGCATACAGTCAGACCTGACCAACGAGGCGGTGACCATAGGTGTGGAGCATCAATTTCCCATGTTGGTAATGACCAGGTCTAGGATATTGGAGCCCCTGGTGGGACTAAGGATTAGCTGATCCAGGGCATTGGAATTTATGAATTCCAAGAACAGTTGGGCAAAGGTGTTGGTACATGAGTAGTTTTCCCAGTTAATGGCAGGGTAGTTGAAATCACCCAGTATTAGGGTGTTTGGTTGTATCTTAATATTTTCCAGTATGTTTAGAAAGGTGTAGTGAGAATTTTGGGGCATGGTGGGGGATTTGCAGCAAGCTACAATTTGGATTGCAGTCTTACCTAGTGTTAGTTGCACCTGGAGAATTTCAGACACATTGTGTTGGGCAACTAGCCTGGTGTTGTGAATATCCTTGGTGAATATGGACACTCCTCCACCTTTAGTGTTTCGGTCCTGGTTTGGTGGCCGAAAAGTGTGGTAAGAGTTGTAGCCTGGTATTGCAGGGGTGCTCTCTGGAGCCTTGAACCAGGTCTCAGTTACTGCACAGATATCGATGTTCTCCATTTTTATGAGTGCCTCGAGAGAGTGCATTTTGAGGTTTAGACTTCTAGTATTGGGTAGCATTACCTTCAGATTTTGCATGCTTGTACCTTTTACGGTGGTGGTTTTGTCCTTTGAACTTTGCCTAAAAAAGGCACTATAGGGGTGGCAAGAGCCTTAGCTAGTAACCTGAATCCCAGGGGCGACAGGTGCAGACCATCTCTGGCAAAGCATAATGGTCTATCGATCATGTCATCCCAGGCAGATGGATACTGGATCCCCTTTGAATGAGACCAGAAGCTTCGCCAATTGTTGAAGTCAATCATTTTGTCCTTATACTGTGGTATCATTCTGGGCGAAGGCAGGATGCTACTCAGGGCTAGGGTCATACCTGCCTGGGCCACATGATCCAAGAGCTCTTCCATGTCTCTTTTCATGTAGTCCAGGGAGGTAAGTCGCAAAGTCATTCACTCCAACATGGACAATGACAGAGTCATATTTGTACTTATTGTGGAGTGACTTGAGTGCATGCATTATGTGGCGGATCCTGGCACCTGACAGGCGGCTGACTGCAATTTTCTCCTTGTTCAGCCTGGTGAGTGGGACTGTGCCTCACTATAGAGTAACCTATGACTAAAGTGTTGGGTACATTGTCTAGTCTTAGGGGCTATTGTTGGGTAGCACACTGGTGTTGTGAGCTATGTGACACCGGTTGTGATTGGTGTTTGTTTGCATTTCAGCTTCGGAGGTCCTTGTTGCTTGGGCAGGTTAATGTTAAGGGCCTCCACATATGTGGGTTTAGTGTTGCTGTGTGTGGGTGTTGGTGGTGTGAGTTTAGAAGGGCTATGTGTTGCTTGAGGTGTAGTGCGGGTGTTAACCTTCTCCTCTTGACTGTCTAGCACAATCTTGGGTGGAGTGAGCTTTGCTTCCAGTTTGGCTATGTAAGTGCATCTCTCATAGGTTGTAGTGTTGGGTGGTAGGAGAGGGTTGTCTGTGTACGAGGAAATTGCTGCATTGCCCCAGTATGACCAGATTCACCAGGTGGACAGGAGAAATCACTGGAAGCTGACCCTTGGACATGCCTGGTTTGGTGCTTTTTTTTTTTGTAAAGTACAAGAGCTGTTTTCCCTTACCTTAGCAAGGTGCTTCGCAATTATAGGCTGTTTAGTACCTATGATTAATTTCTCCTTATTAACAAGGAGAGTTGAGTGCTTGTATCAGTTTAAGACTTCCTAGTATTTTCCAGCAGGTTTTGAAGGAAATGCTAGTCACAGGGATGCTTAAAGGTAAGATGAAAAAATGCTTTATCCTAAACACTGCAGTATGCACTAGAGGAGTTAGATGTGAAAGTGGGTAACTTAAGTTTTACCTGACTAAAAAGTTATGTTTTAGTGGAGAGTCACTATTTTTAAAACAGCAAGACAGATTGAAAGGGGGTGGCCACTTTTGTATTCTGGTACTATGGAATACAGTAGGATGGCCAATACATTTAAATATTTGAAGGGGAGTGATTTCACAAAATGATAATTTTGTGCTTACTCACACAAGACAGTAAAAACAGAGGAAATGAGATATATGGTCAAATTAACATAAGGGGAAGGCAACTAGAAAGACAGTGGTGTTTAAGAACACTACAGTAACCTCGTAGGAGGGTGGGGAAAAAAATTCTGCCTGACTCACAAGAGACAGAGCTGTGGTCTCTTTTCAAGTTTTAATATGCAGTTAAAAGCAGAATACAAGTAAAACACAAGATAAATAAAACAAATCACAGTATTCGAAATAGAAAAAGTCAATAAAGTAATACAACAAATAAAAAGCAAATTAACCTTTCCCTCACAGCAAAGTATAGCAGAGTCTGGGTGAGCCTTTTAGTAAAGCTCTGAAATGTTTTATTTTACCCCTTAAATAAAAGGTTTAGTTCCTAGCTCCACCCCTCAGTTCACAGATTAACCTTAACTGACATGTTCTATTGACCTGTATTAATTTCTGCCTGATTCGCAAGAGATAGAGCTGTGGTCTCTTTTCAAGTTTTAATATGCAGTTAAAAGCAGAATACAAGTAAAACACAAGGTAAATAAAACAAATCACAGTATTCAAAATAGAACAAGGCAATAAAGTAATACAACAAATAAAAAGCACACCAACGTTTCCCCTCACAGCAGAGTGTAGCAGAGTCTGGGTGAGCCTTTCTAGTAAAGCTCTGAAATGTTTTATTTTACTCCTTAAATAGGAGGTTTAGTTCCTAGCTCCACCCCTTAGTTCACAGATGATTAAACTTAACTGACCTGTTTTATTGACGTGTACTAATTTCTGCCTGACTCACAAGAGACAGAGCTGTGGTCTCTTTTCAAGTTTTAATATGCAGTTAAAAGCAGAATTCAAAATAGAAAAAGGCAATAAAGTAGTACAACAAATAAAAAGCAAACCAACCTTTCCCTCACAGCAAAGTGTAGCAGAGTCTGGGTGAGCCTTTCTAGTAAATCAGACCTATAACTGAGTATAATGCCCCTTTATTATGTACCTAACCAGGCACATCCGACAACTGAAATGTCCAAAGATGTTCCTCACTAAAATAATAGAAGGCATAAGTAACATGTCCTTTGCAGACCACCTCACGGCCCTATCCTTGTATTCTGTCTCCTACAGGTGTTGAGAGAAGATCCATGCCTAGCATACAAGCCATTGTCAGACACTGCCATGATGACAAGGCATTGTCAGAACCTGTCCTGATGGACCTGCTGCATATCCACTAAACAAACAGCACCAGAATTACCCATTCTAAAGACTTAAATCTTGATTGTGATATAAACAGGACCTGCTGAAGAGACAGGTATATATCCCAGAGACTACCCCTTCTCTGGAACAGGCTCCCCCATCCATGTGAAACACAATTCCTCCATAACCCAATTCAAGTGTAACTTGAACAACTGGACGGGAAACAGAAAATTCATCCCTGCTTTGTCGCTTATGTCTCTAATGGATACAGGCAGCCTGTAAATGCTTCACCTTCCAGGCCACTGCTTGTAAATTTGTAAAAAAATAAAAAACAGTCACCAAAGAAAAATCGATAATCTTCCACTTTTAATACACCAACAAACACAGAAATACCAAACGACTAAGTGCTTTCTCCAGGCTACAAACCAGTGGCATCTTCAGAGTCATTTGGTTTAACATCCACAGTTCATTAAATATACACATTTAATTAGTTAATAGATTGCATCACCACCTACCCCAATGATTTGATTAGCTTCATTAATATGCTCAATTCATATTTAATAAATAAATTCCTCTTTGCTTGTTTTTCACCTTACCTAAAAGTTAAAACACTGCAGTATTAAGAAACTTGTGTTCAAATTCAAAGTTAAAACTTAATACAGTCACATTATTTTGCGAACATACAAATTTAAAGGCAGGATGTTTAACTTATTACTACTATTGTAAACCATAACTTATAATACAAATCAATAAATACTCTAAAAATGTTTTCCATTTCTAATTACAAACCTGATAATATTGACCAAGCACTGTTTGTTAAATGATAAATTTTTCAGTTACACTTGGTTTGATTTTAATTTTAAAATAGGCATTTAATCTTAATTGCCAGGTTGTCTCTAAAGCTCTAACCTTGTTACTAATGTCACAACCCATTTTACCCATGGTTACCTGGCCTATAATAAAAAATATAAACTTCTTAAAATTCTTGCACGTTTTTCAATGTAGAAAAAGTGCATTGTGTTCATCCCTTCTATTAATACATCTCAAGTGCTCTGAAATTCTATCACGCAGCCTCCTGATGGTTTTACCCACGTAAAATCCATCACATGAAATACATGAAGCAACATATACAATATTTTTGGTATTTCTTAATACTACAGTGTTTTAACTTTTAGGTAAGGTGAAAAACAAGTGAAGAGGAATTTATTTATTAAATATGAATTGAGAGTATTAATGAAGCTAGTCAAATCATTGGGGTAGGTGGTGATGCAATCTATTAACTAAGTCCATGTGTATATTTAATGAACTGTGGATGTTAAACCAAATGACTCTGAAGAAGCCAGTGGTTTGTAGCCTGGTGAAAGCGCTTAGTCGTTTGGTATTTCTGTGTTTGTTGGCGTATTAAAAGTGGAAGACTATCGATTTTTCTCTGGTGACTGTTTTTTATTTTTTTACAAGTTTGCCTTTTCCGTTTGGAGTACACTACTTTTAATGTGTTTATCGGTCTTGGGGATTATCGTTGGTCAACTAATTTGATACGCAAATCTTTTTCACCTTACCAGGATGGAGAGTGTGCTGAATGAATTGGCCAACAATTGTGGAGAAACTTAAAAAGCTCCACTCTGATGTGATGGTAGAACGAAGAGAAGTGAGTAACAGCAGCCCTACTAACTCTCAGATGCAACTTTTTACTCTACACTCACCAATTAATAGTGGAGTATTGAATGATAATGTTCTGTCCACTTCTTATAGCAATGTTGTGACAAGGCAACAAAATCAAATGGAACATTACTGGCAGTGAACGCCAATCAGGTTAGTGCTATAGGACCACGGGATTTCAAAATGTGGTTCCAGGAACCGGCGTTTGAGGCTAACTTCTCAGGCCTGAAGGAGGCGTGAAGATAGTTACCCACGTTAAGAGAACAAATTTGTAACTTTGAAAAACTATGTATTAGATTCAGAGCCATTCAACTTGACAATTTGTTTTTGAAAATATCATTGGCTTTGAATCAAGTACCGCACGGTTTGCGGTTGTGGAAACTCCCTATGGGAATAGAAACTGGTACTGCAGTACAAAGCAAACTGATTTCACTGCTTAACAAGACAGGTATGGAAATGTTGACTATTATTATCAACAATAATGAGACTAAACTTGCAAAATTGCAGGAAGAAATTAATAGCCTCAACATTAATATCACGAGTGATTTACCTTTTTCTCAACAAAAAGACAGCTTTGATAAAGTGTTAAAGAGTGTAGAGATTTTTGTTAATAAAAATCTTACTACTAAACACAAAAAGCTTAATAGAGACACTCTTGACTATAAGAGCAACTGTGCCTATCCACCGGGCATTAAACAGCAAAAAATGAATACTACCTTGATGGACAATCGAGCTGATTTTGTTGAACATAATAAAGTAGATGAAATCAATAACAGTGATGAATGTTTTTTAGAACACCAGACCGAATTGAAGAGATCAGAGAGACTGTTAAACAAAGGGCAAAGAGGCAGGAATGTTCAACACCAGTATTGGAAAGGTTGTGGGGGGAGGGGGTACAGAAGGGGGTATTAACTACTATGATCTCTCTAGATGTCTATTTAAACAAATTGAAAAAAGTGTTTTCCAAAAAAGCATCATGTGTTTGTAACGACAGTTTGTTAAATTTTATAGAATTGAATGATAAAGAAATGCATGATTTGTTACATGAGCAACATTTGCTTGGAAGTGTTCTCCACAATGAATGTTTAACAGATATGAATTCTTGGTCGACTTTTAGTGACCCTGAAGAAACCATGTTTCCTACTATTAACAACACATCTGAGTGTTATAAAGTATTTAAGATAAATGTTTTTTTTTATATACAACTACACTGACATGGAGATGAGAGATGTTCATTTTGAATTACTAAGTAAGGGCATTAATTCTGTACCAACTTATAGGCTAGATATTTGCTCAAGTTTTGATTGACCTTAAAATATACATGAGACAGTTAAATTTGAAAATGTTTTTTTCCTATGATAAAGGAAATACTATTGGGACAGGAATGAATATGCCCTTTAAGAAAAGTAGTACCTTCATCCCCCCACCAAATTCTGAGGTTTCTACCCTAGAGAGGTGTGTGGAAACAGAGTTTAGAAGAATATTATCACAGGAAAAGAATGTGAAGGAAAATTTATCAAAAGATGAAAGGTTGTTTTTGAAAAATGTATCTCAAAACAGCCAATATAGGTTTATGAAACCAGACAAGGGTGGGGGGATGGTGATTATGACTAGAATGGACTACTTGAGTAGGATGACTAATATTCTTAATGATGAGACAACTTATAGGAGAATATCAAAAAATTAACTTCACAGAGCTTATCTAAAGATATATCTTCAGAATGTACTTTTTCAGGGTATGATCAATGAAACAGAATTTAATTTCTTAGTAGTAAAATTTCCAACATTGCCAGTTATGTTTGGCATTCCCAAGGTTCACAAAGAGGTGAGCAACCCCCCATTTAGACCGATAGTTGCAGCTAGGGGCTCTAAGACTGAACCCCTTGATTCCTTTGTGGATACTTGTTCTAAAATAGTAGTTGAAGAAGCTGGGCACATTTTGAGAGATTCATGGCACTGTCTTGAGAGGCTTAGGCAAGTTAAAGACAACAACAATTTTGTTTTTTTTTTAACAGTGGATGTAGTTAATCTATTTACAATTATCCCTCATGAACAAGGGCTTACTAAGTTCTATGAGAGTCTCTTAAAAAGTAAGAAAATGGATAAAAACAGAATAAACTTGCTCATAGACCTCATAGAAATGGTTTTGATGGACAACTTCATCAGCTTTGAAGGAGAGATCTACCAACAATTAACGGGTGTAGCAATGGAAGCCAAATGTGCCCCTGTATTTGCTAATTTAGTATTACTTGCCTGGGAGGAATTGTTTATTTTTTCATCTGAATATAAAGATAAGATTTTGTCATACAATAGATTTTTAGACTATGTATTAATATTATGGAAAGGAGATGGAACCTCTATTATAGAGTTTATTGATTATTTAAACACTACAACAGAATTTTTTAAATTTACACATGTATGGCACAATGAGGAAATAATTTTTTTGGATACAACTATCAAAAAAACAAGTGAAGGTCTATGTAGTAATATTTATAGAAAGGAATCATATTCCATCTCATTATTACACTTTAATAGTTGTCACCCGTATCATCAAAGGAAAGGCATTATTAAGGGCCAAATGGTGAGAACATCTAGGCTGGTCAGTGGCAACTTTACCTTTAAAAATGAATTATACAAGTTAATAGGAATGTTTTTGGACAGGGGGTACCCGCTTAAATTATTATTAAACATCAAAAGAGAGATTATGAGAAAAAGGGAAACCTGTTACATCCCTATTATACGAAATACAGCACCTATTACGAAAAGTAACAATAACTTAGAAAAGTTAGGTGCTAAATTTATACTTAAATACAATGACAGAGCTCAGGATTTGGTGACAAGTTTAAGAAATGCCTGGAAGTTTTGCCTTAGTGACAACATTAAAGTTACTTTAGGACCTGAACCATCAATAGTTTATAGTAGAGGGAATAACATAAAGGGTTTTACTTGAAAGAGAAACTAACACTGGAAGAAAATCTTGTATGAAGAAATGTGCCATGTGTAAATATTGTAGATATATAAATGAGGGACCTTATTTATGTGTTTATGGCTTTAAATATACAATTCCATGTCCGGGTATATGTAATTGCAACACCAAAAATATTGTTTATGTTGCTTCATGTATTTTATGTGATGGATTTTACGTGGGTAAAACCATCAGGAGGCTGCGTGATAGAATTTCAGAGCACTTGAGATGTATTAATAGAAAGGATGAACACAATGTACATTTTTTACATTCAAAAACGTGCAAGAGTTTTAAGAAGTTTATATTTTTTATTATAGGCCGGGTAACCATGGGTGAAAAGGGTTGTGACATTAGTAACAAGGTTGGAGCTTTAGAGACAACCTGGCAATTAAGATTAAATGCCCTAAATTTGCCTGGCTTAAATGATGCTATTTCTTTAATGCCCATTTTAAAATTAAAATCAAACCAAGTGTAACTGAAAAATGTATCATTTAACAAACAGCGCTTGGTCAATATTATCATGTTTGTAAATAGAAATGGAAAAAATACTTTTTAGAGTATTTATTGATTTGTATTACAAGTTATGGTTTACAATAGTAGTAATAAGTTAAACATCCTGCCTTTAAATTTGTATGTTCGCAAAATAATGTGACTGTATTAAGTTTAACTTTGAATATGAACACAATTTTCTTAATACTACAGTATTTTAACTTTTAGGTAAGGTGAAAAACAAGCAAAGAGGAATTTATTTATTAAATATGAATTGAGCGTATTAATGAAGCTAGTCAAATCATTGGGGTAGGTGGTGATGCAATCTATATTAAATGTGTATATTTAATGAACTGTGGATGTTAAACCAAATGACTCTGAAGAAGCCAGTGGTTTGTAGCCTGGAGAAAGTGCTTAGTCGTTTGGTATTTCTGTGTTTGTTGGCGTATTAAAAGTGGAAGACTATCAATTTTTCTCTGGTGACTGTTTTTTATTTTTTTACAAGTTTGCCTTTTCCGTTTGGAGTACACCACTGCTTGTAAATGTTTCATCTCCCAAGCACCTACTTACACTTAACCTTGTTTCAAGAAAGCGTCAGAGATCTGGGGTGCACGGCTAGGCTTGAAAAAGCCCTTTTTGTCATTAGCCTAGTAAACACCTACGAACCTATGACTACAGTCCCTCTACCAGCACATACACTGGAAAAATCTGATAATTGAACTTGTTTCCCAAAAACACTGCACCCGAACAAATTTCCTTTCCCAAATTCCAAAATAACTCACCTTCCCATAACATTTTATCAGTCTCAATCTGAATAAACCTGGTATCCTGCAAACACATCACATCTGTCTCACACATTTAACACCACTGTAATACAAGTTGCCTTGTTGTATTAACTTAACTAGTAACACTTACAGACAAGAAAACCTCATTATTCTTTGCCATTCTTTTTTGGGGAGACATTTTTAAATTTTCTTTTTCTTACCCTGAATCAAGCTCCGATAGTACTTTTTTTCTTTCTTAATAAAAAATCAGATATTTTACTTCCCAATTCCTCAAATAAATTTTCCATATCCTCATTTTCTTCTACTTGGTCATCTGACATAAATGACAGTATTAATAAAGATATAATTCACCTCATTTTCTGTGTGTACCTATAGTGGATATAAAACACCCCTGTTAAAATGCTTCAGTGGCGCATCTAGGAATCTGCAAAGGGGGGGGGGCGCAGTCTGGTCAGTTGACTAGTGGTTGGTGGATCCAGAAATTTCCAGAAGGGAGGGTACAGTCTGGAAAGTACACCAGTGTGAGGTGGAGGTGGGTGGAACACTGGCTGTGGAAGGGCTGTGGAAAGATCCTTAAGATGCTCTGACAGCACATATGAAAAGTCAGCAATATATATATTCTTTTGCACATCATTGTGTTCTGGCTGTGGTAGTGGAGGTAGGTGACTCC
Source organism: Protopterus annectens (assembly GCF_019279795.1). Classification (NCBI taxonomy): domain Eukaryota; kingdom Metazoa; phylum Chordata; order Ceratodontiformes; family Protopteridae; genus Protopterus; species Protopterus annectens. The sequence continues at coordinate 1,420,907,715 of NC_056743.1, forward strand.
TGCCTAGCATACAGCGAATTTAGAGACAGTACCAACTATTGGTTACTCATGGCAGGTCACAGAGCTCTCCCATAATGACACAGTTTGTATATGTATTATGATGGCCTAGCAAAGAGTCCCAGTAAAGGTGATACCACCTCAGCAAGTAGCATAGCAAATGCAAACAACTTTGTAAGTAATAAAGAATTTCTGCAAAGCCAGTGAATAACAATGCAAACACACACACAAATGTAAGGAACTACATATTATGTGAAAAAAATTCGAAAAAGCAGGCAGAGCACTTTAAAGACCTTTCCCTCTACTCAGTTTCCTAGAGATTGCTGAGAGATGATCTATGCCTGGCTTACAAGGCATCCACAAACCCCACACTTATGAATCTCCTACATACACGTAAGTCAAAGAGTACTGAAAATACAAGGTCTAGGAACCTGAATTTTGTTTGTGATTTAAACAGTACATGTTGGAGAGACAGATATGTGTCCCAGAGACTGATCCTCCTATGGAACAGGATTCCCATCCATGTGAAACTGAGTTGGTCTATTACCCAATTTAAGCACAACATAGACAAGTGGATGGGGAACAGGAAATTTGCACGGGGCATGTCATCCATGTCCTTTATGGACAGAGGTAGCTTATAAATGCCTGATCCTCAATGTCCTATTTGGATGCAGGACATCATTATTCTTTCGGAAAAACTTGGCTAGGCTTATAAAGCACCCCCCCCCCCCCCAAGTCGTTAGCCTAGTAACAGTCTATGAATACCTCAGTTCAGTTATATGCTGTTAAGAAAACAAATGAAATCACTGTAAAATATCACAGAGAAATATAACATAATATCAACCTTAATGTCATGCAGTATCAAATATAAACCAAAAGCACATGCTTTGGGCTGAATCAATAAAAATTCCATTTAATTTGTGCAAAAAAAAATAACACTTCCATTATGACAGGAAAAAACTGAATGTTCCAAGGACTGGAATCCCCAAACTGTATTTGCCAAAAAAAAAAAAAACAAAGAAAACACTTTTAAATGTTTTTCCAAGGTTAAAGCCCCCCCCCTGCACCCTATGATGTAGAGGTGAGGGGCAAGAACTCTATACCCCAAAACATATATATACCAACTCCATGATCACTGTAACTCAAACAAGGGTAAAATTCCCTCAAAAAGGTCATTGCTGGTAGAACTGACCGACAGTGATTTCCAATGGAGGTACTCAGACTGTCAGCGTGTTGAACTTTGGGCAACTGAGGCTCAAGACTTCAATTTTCGGCCATATGTAGGTCACTCGATAAAAGCTTTCCTCAGCAGAACACAAACATGTCATCTAACAGTTCAGGGCCAATCATTATTATTGACAAATAGCCACCATACCCATTGCCTACTTGAAGTATCTGGTTTGACCCTTCTAGTATAAAAAATAATGTATTAATGTGCATTTTGTTTCACAGACACAATAATCACTACTTGTCTTCCAGGTTGTTTCACTCAAACACATCCCAGTCCTTCAAAGTTAGAATTACAACATCAAACAGCAGGGGCCAGTCATTTAATCCATGGGCAGTTACCATACCCATTGCCTACCTGTAGTGTCTGCTAACATTAATGTAATTTTCACCTAAACAGTAGTGACAGATTGCTTTATCCAAATAAACTTTACTCCTTCAAAGATAGAATTCAAAGCCGGAATTAAAGCAGCAAAACACAAGGGACAATCATTTCATCCACAGACCAACTCCACACCTGTATTCTACCTAAAGTATCTACTTTGACCCTGACATGATTAAAAATAATAGTTTCATTAATATATTTTTGTTGCAAAGAATAAGTCACATCTTCTCTTCTAACTTGCTTCACCCAAAGACAGATTAGTTTTGGAAATCCAGAATTACAAAAAATAAATGTTGGGTCAGTTATTTCATCTACATACAGCCTCAATGCCCACTGCCTATATACAATATCTGGTTTGGCCATTCTAGGATAACAGTAATTAACAGGTTTTGCAAAACAAGAATGCAGTAATGTAATATCAGTTTGTATTCAAGGTTGTTTACCCAAATACACACAAAACCGGATATACTGGTCCATAAGAAGACAAAAGTAACATTGATCATTGAAATCACCACACCCAGTGACTATAGCGTCTTCTGTACAGAGACACAAAGTCATAAAATATCAAGACTTGCAGGCAGAAATGATAGCAATGTGGAAGAAAGTTACCCAGACAGTCCCAATAGCAGTAGGAGCAATGTGTCTTATAAAAAAGAATCTTCAGTCGTATTTAGATATGTTACCAATACATGTAACTCCATATGAATTGCTGGAGTCATTACTGGGCATACTGGAGGCACTATGAAGAGCACTTCTGGCTAACATCAAAGATTAAAACAATACTAATTTCATGAACTTTAATCGTATGCTGACTTAGGAATGGGGTTGATTCCTATCATGGTATTAGAAACCCAAAAGATTTAGAGAAATTAAAAAAGACAGAAGCTGGGGATAAACCACATCATTAGATGGGTATCCAACTGACAGAACTCATATAGACAAAGTAGGGGATTCCACCTCTACCTAGCTGTTACTAGTGGTGTTCCACAAGGATCTGTGCTGGGTCCACTTCTGTTTGGAATCTATTTCTCAGAAGTTCAGGTGAAAATAGATGGCCTGTGGCATACCAGATTTGATGATGACTGCAAACTGGGTGCAATCATTGAATCCCAAAACAAGGTCACCATACTACAAAAAGGGCTTATGCAGACAAATAACTGGTGCCAAAGCCACGGAGTTAAACTTAACACAAAAAAATGTATTATCATCCCCTTCAGTAAACGTGAAGTCCCGGCAAATTGCAACATTAAAAATACCCCCCTAAGTTGAAACCCAGTGGTGAGAGATTTGGGAACGTAGGTTGATAGCAGCCTTAACTTCGGTCATCACGTATCCACAGTGGTGAGGAAGGCCTTCTATGTTACCCATCTCATAAGCAAGGGAACAGCATCCAAAAAGAAGGGTTTATAACTCCTCTCTACTCGTTCCTCCCTTCTACATGTACCTCATCAGACACCTGCTGCTGCTGAAGAGACCTCAATGGTTTCTCACCAAGAAAATTCAAGGACTTCATCACATGACCAATATTGACAGACTGAAGGTTCTGTCACTATACTCTGTATTGTATAGACTGCTTAGAGGCGACTTGTGCCTGGCCTACAGTGCAGTCTCGGACCCTGCCTTAATGGAAATGCTACACATCCGCAAATCTTATGGGACAAGAGTTACTAACTCTAGAGACCTTAACCTAGCCTGCAACATAAACATGACTTGCTGGAGAGACAGATACATCTCCCACAGGCTATCACTCCTCCGGAGCAAACTCCTAGTGCAAGTTAAACAGAGCTCCTCAATGACTCTATTTAACTATAACTTGGACAGTTGGATAAGAAACCATAAATTCATATATTTCATATATGTCCCTCTTGAATAGGGGAAGTCGGTGTTGATCATAAATTCATATGCTAATACAGGTTATTTCTCTCAGTCTATGAAGGAACAAGGGTAAACCATGGCTAGGCTAGGCTTGTTTGTAAAAGGCCCTAGTAACCTCCTATGATCCTATGAAATCCTGAACCTTGTGTTATTGAGGTAAATAACCATTATGCCAACTCCCAACCTCAAGTTTATTAAAGCCAATACTGTGCTAAAAGAGTTAAAACATGACTCACAGAACACTGAAATGGTTAATGACATGTTACTTCTACTGTTAAAATTATTTTCCCAGTCTATGAGTTACATTTACTGCCTTCTGTGCTAACTTCAATAACTTTCCTTACAACTTCCTGTGTTTCACTTTCTCAGCTACCTCAGATTTAGCTACAACATGCTAGAATCCTTCAGTCAACTCAGTTTCTCACTTTTGAATTAAATATTCTGTTCTTCTTTTTTGTATTCCCACCATAGTTGTTTTTTTTCTGTTGTCCCTTACAACTAAATTACACTTTTGCTCACTTTCCACTTGCACCATATCTCAATTTAAAACTTACACAAGCTGTACACATCATTACTTACACTTCGAAGAGAAAAAGATCTTTCAGTTTGCCACAATGGTCCTTGTTTTTCCATTCCTAGTTCTTCCACTCCAGTGTTAAAATCACTGATACAGCCGTACAGCTGCAGCTGTTTAAATTAATGAATGTGGGAATTGTGAGCCACACTGAATACCAGCAATCTCATATGTGTTGCCAGTATTAAGGCTCTGAAACATGTAGAAAAGTAATTTAAATTGTCAAGGAAAAGCTAACACTTTCAAGAAACTGTGCCATCTTTTCATCTTACTAGGAAGAGAAAGAATTGGCATACAAATACAAGTAGCAATCATAACTCTCGACCTTCCAGCTACAAAATAAGGAACACTGTTTTTCATAATGTGGAACAAATAAAATGTCATAGGGAAGGGAGTATTTCCATAACAAACAGCTATGGCAATAGGCGCGACCAAACTTCTAAATAACCGTGAGAATAGCGCTACCGCATTTTTAAGTATGGCAACCGAAAAACTTACAGAACGTGGGATTTCAAGGTGCCGTAACATAGATTAACACATTACACACATTTAAAATTAAAGTTCTGTAAAGGTGCGGGTGACTACCTTTCTGGGAGGTCTTTTTTTTTGCATTTATTGAATGTATTTATTGTCCCACTACCTCAGAATATTGCTTGTTGCTTCATCTCCAGAAATATGTGGTGGGGTTGCAGGGGGGCAAGCAAATACTGCACAAAATTATAGTAAAGAAGGGTTCAACAAACCAGTATGGCTCATGTAGTGCCTGGTGCCGCTCCCCAGTGTGGCATACAGCCCCCTCAGCTCTTCACTGTGTTAAAAACATTCAGACACTCACTCAGCCATGTTGTCCATGCAACGTCACACACGCTTGCCCTGTCAGTCATGTAGGCCATGCCCCTTCTTGCGTGAAAATCACAGTGGGGTAATGTTCATAGGTGTGTACTAGGCTAATGGCCCTGGGGCCCTTACAAGCCTAGCCCATAGGATTACCCTGGCATCGTGCCACCCGACCTTAGTTCCCAGTGCCTCTGTCGAGTAGAGCCACTGGAGTGATCCCCGGGGTAAATTTTCTATTTCCCATCCACTCACCAAGACTTCTCTTGAAGAGGGGCAGTAAGGTGCTCTGTTTGACATGTATGGAAAGTCTATTCCATAGCAGGTGCAGTCTCTGGGTTATGAACCTGTCCCTCCAGCATGGCTTTGTAAGTCAAGCAAAGATCGCCTCTAAGCAGGCGATATGAGACAGAGAATAGTTGGCGTTTTTTGAGTCTGTCCATATAGGACAAGTGTCCAAGGCCTAGGATTCTCTTTGTGAGGTACTTCTGCAGCCTCTCCAGTTGTGGCAGGTGTCTAGTGAGGTATATGCCAAATGGGGCACTGAAATCTATGACTGGCCTAATGAGGGAAGAGTAGAGGGAGACAATGACCTCTTTCTTCCTGGATGCAAAACCCTTTGTAATTAGATGTGCCACAAAGAAGGACGTTCTGACCACAGTGGCAATGTGGTGGATAAAAGAAAGGTTGCTGTCAACCTGAGTTCCCAGATCTCTTATAACACCTTCTGTGTTCAGTGGACTACCATCAAATTGCTAATTCATGGGAACCGGGTTTTTCCCAAAAGGGATGACAACACATTTTTTTGGCATTGTGCTTAAGGCCATGGTTCGGACACCAGTCGTTGGTCTCAGTAAGGCCTTTCTGTAGGATGTAAACACAACTTGGGGAGTTAATAATAGCTCCCAACTTGCAATCTTCTGCGAACTTTATCAGCCAGAGTCCCTTTGTGTTGGCCTGGACTTCAGAGAAGTAGATACCAAATAGGAGAGGACCCAGGACCAAACCGTGTGGGACTCCACTCGTGACTGGTCGGCAGTCTGACTTGGAGTTAGCTACTTTCACACTGCGGGTTCCATCTGTGAGCAAGTTTGCAACTCACCTAGCTTAGTGAGGTCTTTCTATTATTTTTGAGTGAGGAATGGTATTAAAGGCCTTGGCCAGATCAAGGTAGGCTGTATGAGCCACCCTGCCTTCATCCACAGCTCTGGACTCAAAGAAGTCGACCAGGTTGAGCAAGCATGATCTACCCTTCACAAAACCAAAATGTGTGGGATCAGGAGTTTGGAGATTCCCTATATCTTTGTTTATTAGGTCCATGATGATGCGTTCCATGGCTTTGCATATCAGACTTGTCAGGCTAATGGGGCGTTAGTGCCCAGGGACTGTAGTCACTCCTCCTTTGTGGAGAGGGATGACTGTAGCAGTGCGCCATTCAGTGGGGACAAAGCCTGAGGTGAGGCTGTGATTGAACAGTGTGCACAGGCGAGGTGCCAGCTCACTCTGTAGTTCATGTAAACCACAGCCAGGGATATTGTCAGGTCCCATATAAGCTGTATTCTTGGCCATGGCCAGTGCTGTTTTAACCTGTGCAGCAGTAATACTGGGTGCCAGGCAATCTACTGGTATTATGATTGGTCCTTGGGGGGGGGGGGTCTAAAGCTGGCACTGAATCTGTCGGCCAGTATATTGGCAATATCTGTTGGCTCGGTATAGGAGGTAACATTGTGCAGTAGCTCAAAGCAAATCTGGGAATTGGAGATTCTTTACATTAACTATAGAAGGCCTTGTGGTTGTCTTTACTATCTGCTGCAATTCTGATTTCATAGCTAGCTTTAGAGGCTTTGATGAGTGATCTCAACTTTTGAAGGCTGATGAGGGAGTTTTTCCAGTCTTGGGACTTCACCTTATTCCGCATCAATTTCTTCCTTCTGTTGTAGAGCTTGTTTATGGCAGGGGGACTACCAGACTGGCTTCCTTTTTTTGGAGGAGAGTGTCTTGGTCCTACTGGGTATGGCGAGATCCATGCATGTGTGTACATGTTCATACAGTGCATTGGTGTATGATTTGGCAGTCATGCAGCTATTCTCCACCTGCATGGGTGCCGTGAAGTTAGCCACCTCTGTTTTTAGCAGCCCAAAGTTAGCTTTGGAGAGGTTTTTCATGGTGGTTACCTTGGTGTGTGTGTGTGAGAGAGAGAGTGTGTGTGTGTGTGTGTGTGTGTGTGTGTGTGTGTGTGTGGGGGGGGGGGTGATGTGGATTTCCAAGGGGATTAGTTTGTGGTTGGATCTAACCAGGGAGGAGTTGACTATTGGTGTAGAGTAACAGTCGCCCGTGTTAGTTCAAGGATGTTGCTACCTCTAGTGGGGGGTAAGAACGAGCTGGTCCAGGGCATTGGAATTAATGAAATCCAGGAAACATTGGGCAAGTGTACTGGTACATGAGTAGTTTTCCCAGTTAATGGAGAGGTAGTTGAAGTCACCCAGAATGAGAGTGTTAGGTTGGACCCTAATATTCTCCAGGGTGCTTAGCAATGTGGAGTGCGAGTCTTGGGACCTTTTTGGGGACCTACAGCAGGCTACGACCTGAATCGCTGTCTTACCCAATGTTAGCTGCACCTGAAGTATCTCTGATGTAGTGTGTTGGGCTAACAGTCTAAAGGTGTGCGCATCCTTTATGAATATGGAAACACCACCGCCTTTAGAGCTTCAATCCAAGTTCTGGGGCCGAAAGGTGTGGAATGATTTAGAGCCTGGTAGTGCAGGGGTGCTTTCTGCTGCCTTGAACCAGGTCTCTGTTACAGCACAAAAGTCAATGTTCTCCATTTTAAGGAGTGCTTCAAGCAAGTGCATTTTGAGATTTAGACTTCTAGCATTTAGCAGCATGACCCTAAGATTGCATTTGTTTGAAGCTGTTATGGTGGTCTTTGGAACACTGCCTAAAAATGCACTATAAGGGTGGCAAGAGCCTTGGCCAGTATCCGGAAGCCCAGGAGTGACAGATGCAGGCCATCTCTGGCAAAGCATCGAGGTCTGTCAGTCATGTCATCCCAGGCAGACAGATACTGGATCCCCTTAGAATGACACCAGAAACTTAGCCAATTGTTGAAACCTAATACAAAACCGATCTCTGACCACAAACTACTATCAAACATTAAACTTTACACTTTTCTTATAAAGTTTTAAAAATACCATCTCTTCAGGGGGAAACCACCCGATAAACAAATATAAAATGTTCAGACTGACAGGTTTTAAAAATTGGTACTTCTCAGCAGTACAGCCATAACTTTAGGAGTTACTACACAGAACCTCATTCACAAGCGTAACCCCACACTAGCCACATCATGCTAACCTTAAACTGTCCAGATTTGGCATGTCCTCATAAGTTTTGCGATTTTCTGGCAAATCACCAAGGACTGGAATCCCTAAACAATAATAAACGTTTCAGTTGTAGATTTCACATCCCTGAAAAATACAAGCTAATAGTAAACCTGTCATTCTACAGACTAATACACGCAGGAAGTAAAATTCATCACCCACTTTGGACCTTTCTCCCAACATTTTTGGTTTTGTCTAGACATAAGCCATGAAAATATGGGCTGTCCATAATGAACTTTTACTACCCCCCTGTATCGGACTGCCATCTCTCATAGAAGAAACGTCCAAACGTGTGCAGCCCCGCCCATTTGGGTACTAAATGCACATTTTTCTGCAGTGCAGAAAGCGAGTTTACTTCAGGTTGTAGTATTACAAAACAGTACACCTACCATACACAGACATAAACAATACAGATAATGCAGGAGGGCTTGCCACCTGGCAGTGTGAACCTTGGCTCTGAATGATTGTCGCTGTGTAATATTTCAATGTGCTAGAATGGAAAAATTCTGTTTTCTGCTTTGCCTTCTCGTCCTTCATGTTTAACAATAAAACACAAAACCACTCCCTGAGAAGGACTTATATTTATAAAAAGGCGCGCAAAATTTAGACGCGAAACATGTCTGCTAAATGATGAACTGATGCGGGCTAGTTACTCAGTAAATTCAAGCTAGAATCAGAAATCCACAAAGTATAAACTGCCCTGAAAGTTTTACACATCATCCAAATACATTACCAAGCATCAAACGATCCATATAATGATCGAAGCACCTACTTGCCAGACACCCTCCCACATAACTCTGGCTCCATAACCCCTTTCCCTGCTGTCATAAACCACGGCCACGCGAAGTGTCGTGTTATTTTACTGGGTGCAAAGATGGGGCCTGGCATGCCTGTGTATCTATGTTTATACGTCTATTTATTTATGAGTGTGTTTATGAAAATGTTATAAATTTAAAAAAGTGCATACGGTGCTTCCATTTAAAGAAACTAATGCCTAATGCACCGAGCAGTTTATAAAATACAAAATAAGAACAAAGCTGTTCTTTTAACAATAATAATACAAATAACAACTCAGGAAAAAAATTAATTAAATATTTTTTTCTCACGGCTACATCCAATCGAAACTGGATGACTTATAAAAGAAAAAAATGTTGCAGTTGTATAACCTAATTTCTACATCAAGTCACCTGACTGGATACTCTAATTGAGTGTTCCATCATGACTTGTGAAGCAAGATGGAAAAATAACTACTTGAAGAAAATAAAGCTTCTGTCGTTTGAAATTTGAAAATGTACAAGTAAATGAGGTACGTTCTTAACTGTGTACCATTTTTGTTGTATATTTTCTGATTTCAACTGAGACAGTTAAAAAGCAATTTTTTATAACACTCTGTAAGGGTGCTTAAAAAAAAACAAAGGGGAGGGCGCGCGCCCCTGCGCCAAGGCCTAAATCCGCCATTGTGCTTTTTGTGATATAAAAAAATGAGACCACAATAAATCATTTCAAAACTTTTCCCACTTTTAATGTGACCTATAACCTGTACAATTCAATTGAAAAAACAAACAAATCTGTTAGGGTAAAAAATATAAAAAATAAAAAATGTACAATAAGCTGCTTGCATAAGTGTGCACACCCTTAAACTAATACTTTGTTGAAGCACCTTTTTATTTAATTACAACATTCAGTCTTCTTGGGCAGTACTCATCAGCATGGCACATCTTGACTTGGCAATATTTGCCCACACTTCCTTGCAAAAGCCCAGCATTTGGAGCAAAAACAACACTTTGCATCACCAAAAGAGCACCATCCCCATGGTGACTCAAACCTACAGAACATTAACATATCAGCCTGGCATTTTAACAGGGGTGTGTAAACTTTTCCACTGTACAGTGTTATCTTCATCCCCCTCATTTATTGTTTCATTTATACAAATAACCTCTTTATTTTTATGACAATTAAACAAAAGATGCCCTTCCAATCTGTCAGATTGCGGGGGCATGTCTTGTGCACAGCCATCTTCTGGTCACCCCACTGATTTCTGTATTGGATTTAGGTCTGGGCTCTGGCTGGGCCTTTCCAAAACTTTTCTTCTGGTAAAGCCATTCTTTTGCTGATTTGGATGTATGTTTGGGGTCATTGTTGTGTTGAAAGGTGAAATTCCTCTTCATCTTCAGCTTTCTTAGCAGACGCCTGAAGATTTTGGGCCAAAAGTGAATGGTATTTGGAACTGTTCATAATTCCCTTCACCTTGACTAAAGCCACAGTTCCAGCTGAAGAAAAGCAACCCCAATGCATGATACTGCCACCACCATGCTTCACCATGGGGATGGTGCTCTTTTGGTGATGCAAAGTGTTGTTTTTGCTCCAAATGTACCATTTGGAATTGTGGCCAAAAAGTTCAACCTTGGCCTCATCAGACCATAACACATTTTCCCACATGCTTTTGGGAGACTTGATGTATTGTTTTGCAAATTTTAGCCAGGCCGGGATGCTTTTCTGTGTAAGAAAAGGCTTTCATCTTGCAACCCTACCCCACAGGCCAGACATATGGAGAATACAGGAGACTGCTGACACATGTAATACACAACCAGTACTTGCCAGAAATTCCTGCAGCTACTTCAGTGTTGCTGTAAGTCTCTTGGCAGCCTCCCTAACCAGTTTTCATCTTGTCTTTTCATCAATTTTGGAGAGACATTCAGTTCTTTGCAACATCTCTGTTGTCCTATATTTTTCCACTTTTGGATGACTGTCTTCACTGTGCAGCATGGTATATCCAATGCTGTGGAAATTTTTGTGTACCCTTCTCCTGACTGATACCTTTCAACAATGACATCCCTTTGATGCTTTGTAAGCTCTCTACGAACCATGGTTTTTGCTGTAGCAGGCAAGTGAGTAAATATTATTTATTTGGGGTTAATCAGAGTCTCTTTAATTGATGGTAGGTGTGTACCCAAGAAGTCTGAATGTTGTAATTAAAGCAAAAGGTGCTTCAACAAAGTATTAGTTTAAGGGTCTGCATACTTATGCAACCAGCTTATTGTACGTTTTTTATTTTTTATATTTTCCCCCAACAGATTTGTTTGTTTTTTAATTGACTTGTACAGGTTATAGGTCCCATTAAAGGTGGGAAAAGTTTTGAAACGATTTATTGTGGTCTCATTTTTATAACACAAAAGCCTGGTATTTTAACAGGGGTGTGTAAACTTTTCCACTGTACAGTGTTATCTTCATCCCTCTCATTTATTGTTTCATTTATACAAATAACCTCTTTATTTTTATGACAATTAAACAAAAGATGCCCTTCCCTATTGCAAATTCTACCCTGTTTTTTTACATTTGTACAAGTGTCCTTTCGCCTCACAATGATTATATCTGCTCTTATTATGTTCAATAAGGTGATTTAAATCCCTAAACCTATATAGCTTAATATTCACTGATTCCCACTTACAAAATCACACTTGAAAATGATGCTGTTAAACATTTATCAGCTTACAGCATATCATATTCCAAACCACATTCCACAACCCACTTTCATCTTTAGATTTAACATTTAGCACAAAATTACACATTTAATGCACCGTTTTTCACTTCTGATCTCTCTGTGTCATCAGTTCTGAACTACATTACTCTTTTTATCCTATTCCCTTATCCTGAAATAAATGTTCCTTTTAACTTCACAAAGCACCAACATTTTTCCATCCAACCTTCAGATTCAAAAGTCACAGCACAGAAATTCTTTGCCCAAATGAATAAAATATCTAATATCTTTCACTGAAAATCCCAATGACAAAATCAGTTTAGCCCATACATAATATCTCCCAATTACAGTCTCTTTTTTTACTGTGGATTCGTACTGTAGGTCTTCTCTTTTGTAAAGTTTGTACAGAATCTTTCTGAAGATTTTTTCCTTCACCAAATGCAGAAGCACTCAAATTTGTAAAACTCACAGCTCCAGCTATCTGTTTAACATTGTCTGTAGAAAAAAATATTGTTCACACAACTATCTCCTCTTTCATTTCTGAATGCAAGCTCTAAGAAATTTTCAATGATTCACCCGAATCACCTTTTTAAATCAATGTACATAACTGTCAGGTTGTCAATCCTCCAGAGGCTAGTTCCATAATTACCATGTCTTTACCCGATTCTTGTGTCAGCTGAACTCCATTTGTAACATCCTCAAACTGTACATACCTCTCCTTTTCCTGTCTGAGTCACAGTTCTCCACTAGTCTCACCATTAGCAACTTTACTAGTCAAAATGCTCCATTCACAAAAGCTCCTCTCCTGTTCCTCCACCATTTTCCCTGCCTCTCTAGGCTGCTTACCCAGCCAGAATCGAAGCAGGAAGTGAAAGCACCATGCTCACCAATGCATGAAAAGAGTAGGGGAAGCTCCTCAACACCCTGGCCAAAATTTCCCTTGTAGTAAAAAATACCATCTTGGGTCTTTCCTGAAGAGAGTCCACTAGTCCAGTGGTGCTAACCTGGTCAACAAAGTATAAATAAAATAAAATAAAATAAAGAGTGAAAACTCCTGGACAGGCAGTAAATTTCCTGAGAAGTTAAACAAACATATTTATTTTTTCTGTATGGTAAAAGAACATGCATAAAGTAATTCCTGATTTGCAGTTTCCTGTCTGACAAGTAATATGCAAACAACCACATAACCTTAAATCAATTTCATTTTTTCTAATTCATTTTCCTCAGAGCTGTCTCCAATATCTCCTGTAGCTTCTTCACATGAACAGTATTATTTCTTTTATTTATTTACTTCTTATCGACAGTTAGTCCTACTAAACCTGTGGCCTATTTTCAGGGAAGACCCAAGAAGGCATTCATAATGACTAGGGGAAATTTGCCTAGGGCACTCTGGAAATGTCCTTATTTTTTTTTCATGTCTGTGTCTGAATTTTTGGTATGAAGGCAGCTGAGAGAAAGGTGTGGTAATGATGGGAGGTGCTGCTGGTGTTCTTGTTGTTTAAGATGGTACTACTATTAACTGAGAGCATTTTCCTGTCACTAAGATTTCAGAACATGGTTTAGATGATACTCTAACTGAGAAAATGTTTTTAGAGAATAACGCAAGAGGTGAAAGCAATTTATCGCAGGACGATGCTACTGAGAACTGTAGTCTGAAGGAAAATGGGGAAGAAGGTGACCGAGTGGTTCCACTATACAAACAATACAATGGATTATAATGTGGATTGTAATTCTTACCAGTAAAATACAAAACTTTGCTGACTGAGAAACAGTGGTTTGCAGATACTCCTGCACAGTCACAGAATTTGCCACAAGGCTCCAAAAGCACTGTGGTTTCAGGGCGTACCAAAAGAACTTATGATGTTATAGCTGGAACTGAAGCTGACAAAATGGCTTCAGGGGTGATTTGGAAGTAGGTGGTAAGAATTATGACAAAATAATTCTCCTAGTCACAGGTATAAACATTGAGATTATGTTACAGAACCATTGAAATTTATAGTGTGATATAATAGCACTATTCAAGTAGGTGTGGCTAGATTTTGCAAAGTGATTTTTGAGACTTTTTTCTTGCAGAAAATTTTGTGACAGTGTTTAGACAACAGATGAATTACCCAGAATGACTATGTAATAATAACTCCAAAGAACTTTTAATATAAAACAAAAGCGGTACTTCAAATTTAGATGAGCAGAAAAAAGTAGGAAGCATTTCTGAAAAAGATGTTAAGACATTTATGATGAAAGTCTGGTAATGGATAAGAGAAAAATCATGGTTTGGGATGTATGTTTATCCTGGGATATACTTAAGGGAAAATTGTGAACATATCCAATATGGTGGCTATTAATGGACAAAGAGGGATATTATACTATTGTGGACAGCTTAATCGGGGTTATTTTTATGCTTCTATGTATTTGATACATGAACGTAGAAAAAGTCAGCATGCTCACAGTGGAGTAAGGAGTAAAGTAGCAAAACAATTCAAAATAATAACAGATTATGGACTGTGAGAAAAATGTACAGGAAAAACAAGAAAATGAACAGGAAGGAGAACAAAATGCTAATGAGCAAATGTTATGTGAAACAGTGAGTGTAAAGATAGTGTGGAGGAAGAGGAGGGAAATGAAGATTAGAATGTGGATGAAGCAACGTGTCTAAAGTATCCAAAAATCTATTTCTTTGTTGACCAAGCATGCCTAGTAGACAAAGGTGTCCCTTTCAGAGGCTATGTGAGAATACTGTCTTAAGTGACTTGCTTAGACTCACACAGTAGGTAAACAGAGGTGGAAAAAAAACCCCTGTATCCTTGTTAAAGGGTGCAAAGACGTGACCCTGTGTGCTATATGCCAGACTAGAATTAAAAATAGTTATGCATTACTTTAGATAAAAGAAGATAAAAGATCATAAATAAAATAATGTTTAAAGGGAAGAAGAAATGGAAATGCATTTATTATGATAGGGTCTCAAGAAGAAGCTGAAGAAAGTATGAAACAAAATGAAAACAGAAAGAGAAAAAAGTACTGTTACTTTAACAGTAAAAGTTAGCTAAGGATAAAGGGGGCATCAGATTGGTTGACATAAAGGGCAAATCTTGGTATTTTATATCAGGTAGAAATTGGATATTAGATGTGCAAATGTTTACAAAGAAAACAGTTTAAAATTATTGGGAAATTACATTAAATAGACTGATATGAAGAATGTAATAAAAACTAAGATTTTGAATATGATTTGAAAAGTATGGCAAATAATAGTTTCAGATGTTAGAAGAAGGAAATATTATTTGATCTTGTATGTAGAGATAAAGATAATGCAATGTATTATTTAGTAGCCGAATGGTTAAAGACATTTTTGATTGTGAAAATGAATATAGAAATACCTGCAGATTTCAACCAAAATTCGAGTGGAAAAAGTAAGAAAACTAAAAGATGTAAAAATCATAACAAAAATAGTGTAGTCTAGTGTCAGGAAAAGAAAGGGGATATATGTATACGAGTGTTTGGAAGGAAAAAAGACTGAAATAGACTTTTTGTACTTAATAAGGAATGGAAGGTGGAAGAAAAATGGCTGAATTTATGAATCATACAGAAGTTGGGGCAAGGCTGACAGAAGAGAATAAGATAAAGAAGGTAACATTTTCAAAATATTAATTGGACTGTTTAGAAGTCAGGAAATAAAAGTTACTGCACAGCAATTATGAAAACATTACCATGAAATATGTACATTTTATAAAAGCTGGTTTAGAATGGTATGTAACAAAGAGAGAGTACAGGAGTGAGAGGAAATCAAAAAACAGAAAGGAAAGAAAGGTACATATAAATGGTAAAGGAATTTGAAAAGCTTTTAGAAAAGAAATGGACAAAGTGTTTTGGAAAAAGAAAGGCAAATGTGAGCTGAATAAGGGAATTACTGGTAAGACATCATTCTGTTTAACAGGGGAAATCATGAGGTTACTCCTGTTTTAGGAAAGTATATTTAAAATAAGGAGAATGAGGAATCAATTAAAATTAGGAAAGGAGAAATATGAACGTTCAGGATATGATTACAGTGGCTGTTAAACATATTGTAGAACAGATATATGTAAAAGGGGATGAAATGAAAAAAATACAATGGGAAGTTAAAAAGATGAGTGAAGAACAAAAAGAGCTTGAGAATATAATAAGTAAAGAGAAGTAAAAAAAGCTTAGGAGGTAGATGAAACTGGATATGAGTTTTAAAAGATAAATGAGAAGAAAAAGGAAATATTTTAGAGGCACTTAAATTGTTATACAAGGGAATTGTAGAGGGTGAGGTGTATACAGGATTTAAATGATTTATGTGTAAGAGGGAAGAAAAGGAAAATTTAAAACTGGAGACCAACTACCTTGTGTAACTGTGATTACAAAACATTATATAAAAATTTTACAAATGAGAATGGCTAAAGTGATAAAGTTGTAAGAGAATGTGTATTTGGAATACAGGGTAATCATTTTCAAGAAATGCTAATCTCATTCAAATAACTAGTAGTAGAAGTAAAAAAGCAAGCTATGGTGGGCAATTATGGAAGTATTGCCATGAAATGTGTTCATTTTAGCAGATAGCATACTTAGGTGAAACAAGACAGGAAAATAATAATGTAATATGAAGAAAGTGTATGACAATGTAGACCAAAACAATTATAGAAATTATTAAGGACGTATGGAATAGGGCATAAACTGACTTAGTAATATTAGTTTATGAGGAAACAAAAGTTATAGCAATGGCAAGTGGATTTTTCGGGAAAAAGATGGGATAAAATAAAGAAGTCAAACAAGGAAGTCCTATTAGTTGACATTTTTGTTGCAGTATATTTGCTGCAGTAATGAATAGTAAAATACAGAAATATCAAACAGAGATAATGGAGGCAAGACAGAAAATAGGGATGGGGTGAAATTTCCAACTGGAATATCTCATACAGATGACTTTAATAGCTAAAACAAAATTTGGATTACAAACGAAATTATACAAATTGAGAAGTATATGGGGAAGTTGGATTGAAGCAGTGCAGAATAAAATGTAAGTGTTTAGGAGATGTGGTAAATACAGAAGGCAATATATTTTTTTGCAGACGAAAAGATATTAGGAGTAACTTTTGGACAAAAACAATGTGTAAAACTGCAATGGGAGAAGATGATGGAGGAAATTAGAGAGCTGTCACTAGTCCCTCTCTAATATAGAAAGAACAGGCTGGGTAGTTCGTTTAGATGCTTTATTATATAGAGATACATAAGGATGGATAGTAGCATCATAAAATATACAGACCTTACAGACATACATGCTTACATCTCAAAAGCTTACTACAAAATGGTAGTCAGGCTCACGCGTGCTCAGTATATATACACTTGTGCAAGCCCTTAGATAGCTTTTTAAAGATACATACACACATATTGATCTACATCCTCCCTCTTAAAAAGATTGCCTTTAGTTGAAAATAACAGTGGAGTTAGACATGCATTACTACAGACTTTAGAAATAAATGCAATGCTCATGTTCAAGTTGCCAAATATCTATAACGTGGTCTGGAGATGTGACTGGATCTTGTAACATAACTATCTGGACTGGGCTTAGCAACAGGGACAGTTTTCGGTGAACAATTTGTATCAGGAACTTCTGGAATCATCATAGGAATGGGAATATTCTTTGGAACTTCCTCTGGAACTGGAACACTGAATAACTCACTCTGAGATAAACAGTCTTTCTCACAGGCTATGTGCTGTGGTATAGACTCAGACACTGGCATCAAATGTTTCTGATTCCACCTAAACTCTACTCTTTGTGACACCACATGTACGATCTCGGCTCTGAGCAAATATTCTTCACGACTCTCATCCGATCAAAACCTTTGGACATTTGCATCCTTACCACTTCTCCTCCTCAAAATGGATTGAGCAGTTTATTGGTCTAATTTATTTAATTTGCATAACTGAGCAGACAGTCATATTTTTAGAAGCAATAAATGTAAGGTACTGTATTTGGACATCACCAGAGTTACCTATATACTACTAATAATCTGTTAACAACACATACTGCATTTATGGATTTGGAGAAGCTGAACAATAATCAACTAAACATTCATAATAATGCTCACACAATGTCATTTTGTAAGATAAGAACTATTCATTCTAAAATTAGTTTATTAGAGGTGAGGGTGGCAAAATGTCAGAATAATTTACCACTACAAATTAGGTTGCCCAGACCAATAAAATAATTTATAGTAGTTACTGAGAAGTTTCTCAGTTGAGACCCTTCAGCGTTGACCACAGAATGCTGAAAAAGCGCCCTTATATTGCCTTATTTAAGGCCTTGAGTTCAAATTAAACACTACAACAGAAATAAAGGAAATGCAATGTATGCAAAATGGAGGAAACAATGAAACGTGTTTTAGGAATTTAAAAGAGTTTGGGAGAGGCTAATTTAAGATACAAATTTTTGAGAATACAAACATGAATGGTATTAATGCAAAACATGAATGGTATTAATGCATTGATTATATGAAAATATTGCTGATACAGATATCTAAAGAATAAATTAAATCTGTATGCAACGTAACAGAAGAGAAGAGAAATGATTTAATAATAAATGATATTACTGAAAAAGTGGTGAAGATTATGAT
Organism: Protopterus annectens; assembly: GCF_019279795.1. NCBI lineage: Eukaryota > Metazoa > Chordata > Ceratodontiformes > Protopteridae > Protopterus > Protopterus annectens. The sequence goes on from NC_056743.1 coordinate 1,420,926,085, forward strand.
ATGGTTATAGCAGTAAGAATGGAGAAGGTAAACAATGTAATGGGAAGGGTAAATAATGTCATGGAAATTTTTAATCAAACCCTGGGATTCAATAACGCTTGCACTAAGTGTACACCATTCTGAATGAACAGACAACACACAACTCACACCTTCTTCCTCCTAATTTCAGTTTTCTTACTGATATTCTTGCAGCTTTAAATATTGACAGGGATTCATAAAGGTTACCACAAAATGTAGACTACATGTACACTTAGTGCAATATTTCTGAGAGACTAGAAAGCAGAAAAAATGTGATAAGAATGTTCCTGAAAACATATTGTGGATACTTAATGCACACTTAGTGTAGGCTTTACTGAATCTGGCCCAAAATATATGCATGTACATTTATAAATCAGAATTGATATTTTATCAAAATAAATATGGGTACATTTACAAATTAAAACTGATATTTTAGTTTTATTACAACATAAATACAAATATAGAGAATGCCAATAAAGAACCCCCTACCTTTAAAAATTGTCATTGGCTCTTTTACTTCCACCTTTTACAACCAACTCAAACCTACAGAACATTGTTTAACATATCAGCCAAAGAAGGGCACACTCAGGAATGTAGCCCTCTCCCCCATTCTGCTACACTGCTCGTCTGCAGCAGAATATAAATCCAAGCACATGATGTTAGAGTAAAAGAGAGTCTTCTGATCTTCCAGCATCAAAGATGTCTGTTATTTGTTGAGCCAGTGACTGGCATCACAAGATTACTTAAGATTTATGGACCAGGAGAAAGTCCACATAGCCTTTCATTTTTTCCCTCCCACAGTGGTACAAACCTATGGAGTCTGGAGCTCTGCACGCATACTGTGTATAATCAAGCAAGCTCTGTTATCATAGGTGAGTAAGAAGCTGAAAAAGAAATGGCTAAGTATGATATCCTATACTGCAGAAGGAATACCTCTTAAAAGTGTCAGTGTAATGCTAATATTTTCTGTACCTGAAAGAAAGGGCAAATTATACTCTGCTAAAAACATAAATCTGGGAGAGTCACTAAATAAATTTAATAACACTATGACCAAGGATTCTGATTGTAAGCAGTAATTCTCCAAGTGCCATTCTAAATGAACATAAAGATCTCATAACAGAGGATAAGGATTCATCTTTATAGGTCCCAGAGTACATTGCAAGAAAGTGGCTTAGTCAAAAACAGGCTTGTTCCCTGTTAGTTTTTACCAGAATTCTTTGAACTCACATAGTATCTTCCTGTGTCGTCAAGAACTGATTAATCTGAGCACTGAAAAGGAAGGATAGCAGGTCCATTAGAGGAACTGTAGTTTTTTTTTTACAAGTTCAAAAAATCATTTGGATACAACTGTCACTTGCAACCCAGATAAAGTTTTCAACCTGAAGTACCAGCTAACAACCTCTGGTCATTGTAGATGTACCTCTGTCAGATGAATGTCTAAAGATAAGCCATCTTCCATGGTCTCATGGCCAATCCTAAGAACGAAACTGCACTCAAGCTATGTCTAAAACATCCACTGTCAAGATTTTAGAAGGAAGAGTGGTAGAGAATGGCTCTCATTTATTGATGTGTGTATTTCAATAAGAAAAGTGTAAATAAAAATAATGATTTATAAAAGTCAACATAGTTCTCTTTTTACTACTTAAATCAAAGAACGGTAATTTCTAAAGGATTTGTGGGGCCTACTATGAATAATAATGTCTTGTTTACCTGACACAAAATTCAAACCCAAAGCATCTAAAACCTTGTGAGGTTGCTAGTTAAAACAGGGACACTCACAAGGTCACAAAACACAACTTTTTTTGCAGGGGGCAAGCCGCTCTGTACCGCCAATGTGAATACAAGTTCCCATACCACTGAGCTACACCCATGGATGCACCAATTCAGAGATCACACTAGCTTGGAAAAGAGGAAGAAAATTAGGAAAAGGCAACCCTCACTTCCTCGCTCCTCTGAATACAGTCACCATAACATGTTACAGGTGACATGTTATGGCAAAAGTCTAAGCATTTATCAGTTCTGTGGCAGCAAACAGTAGGGCTTCCAAATTTATGCCCCAACCTCAGCTATTCTTTAACCATATGCACCTGGCATTCTGAACTTTCAGAATAGTGGCAGACATGTGACTTATGATGCTAAAAAATGACTGGGGAACTCTGTCATGCTGCAAACTGAAAACTTAAGTGAGCATATCATAAATCTTCTCTTGCATCACAAACATACTTTCTATCAGTGCCCAACAAGGCTCTAGGGGGAAAAACAAACTTTTCAATGACAGCGTACTATATAAGACTTCTCCTACTCCTTGCTGGTGATTATAGCTATATGATCTCCAATGGAAATAAATATTCTTCATTTAAAATGTGCTCACAAGACTTAGCATGAATGAGGCAGTCATCCAGACATAGGTAAATGAGAATTCTAGAGTTCCTCAATGCTGTATTCATGATTTTATTACTTAAAACACACAATATGCCAAATTAGTGTTGCAGACTGTTGTACAATATCCCTGCATTTCCCAACGAGTTCTAGTCCTCCCTTGCAAACTGGTAACTGGCAAACACTGAGGTAATTTATTTACCAGGTAGTACTCACCGTAAGCTTGTTTCTTCAGCCCCCACCCCTCCAGATTTCATTCCATCTGTGCGCTTCACTTACTTTTGCCAGTGAGCTTTACATACTGCAACTGTAACAGCCATCTACAGGATTAAGAGATGCACCAGAATGAATGGAATATCTTAACTGATGCCCTAATCAATACTTTATGCCCCTTAAGCATTTGTATGAATTGATTTCCACCTCAGTAATGCTCTTGTTACTCTGTTCACCATTCCTGCATCAAATCTCAAGTGTTCCTTGCAAATATTGTAATCTTGTCCATTACATTCTTTGCTCTACAATATGCAGATGACTCCCCCCCCCCCATATCTCCTGCTCTACTGACATCTCTCACCTCGACTCTATCACTCAAATCACATTTCACAACATCAAACAATAGCTAACTGAGAACCAGCTCATCCTATACCCCCCAAAAAACAAACTGCTCCTTTTCTTCGCTAAATCTCTTTCCCACCTCAAAACCACCTTTACCATCTCATCACATGACACTACCCTTATCAAAGCTGACTCACACACTAAACTTCTTGGTATTATAATTGATGACCAATTAAAATTTGACCTCCATATACAACACTGTATTAAAAAGACAAACCAAAAAATGGGTCTACTCTATAGAAACAAAAAATTCCAAGCCTCTAACTTCAAACTATCTCTGGCACAGGCTTTTCTCCTACCATGTCTTTTGTACGCCTCTCCAATACTCAAATTTCTACAATCAACCTTAAAACCAAACTGGAACAAATCTATAACAACACAGCTCAATTTGCCAGCCATCAACCATACAGATCCCATCACTGCCTCGCTTTAAAACAACTTCAATGGCTTCAGTTCCCCCAACTACTTCTTCTTTCCCAACTGCAGTTCACTCCTACCCTACTAAACAAACCCTTAGCCTATCCATGTCTCTCCTCTCGCATATCCCTCTACACCTCCTCTTGAACTCTATGCAGTTCTGATCAACACCTCCTTAATATTTATAAAACCAACAAAACACTGGTAAACTTCTATATACAAGCAGAGCGTCCCAAGCCTGGAAAAATCTCCCACCAAATATTTGTAACATCAAATGTACAACCCGCTTCAAAACTGAGCTTAGAAAGTAGTTTCTTAATTCTAGCTCCTGCCCATGCCAGGCCTTACTTAATCCCCCCACCCCATTACTTCTCTCTACTCAAAATCTTTCAGCCTTCAACTTAATCCCCCCATACCCCTCTCTACACCAAATCTTTCACCCATACTCTCTGTTAACAGAAACTCTACCTCATATTCACTACCGATCTAGATTCAGTTTTCTGTAATATTATGACCTACTAGCAAGAACTTGTCTGATTTTTTTCTTTTTTTCACTCTCTTTCTCTAATCTCTCATATGTTTCACTAAGCATTTTTTTAAATTTATCTGTGTATAAACCTCTCATGCAACTTCTGTTACTGTAAATATGTGCAATGATATAACTATGTAACTCTTCCTGCTTTATGAATTTATGATGTAACTATGTAATTTCCTTGTTTGAGTGTAAGCATGTTAATGTCTTGTATTTGTTTTTTTGGAGCTTTTTTCCTCAGGTCTCCACTGAAAATGGGCCTTTAGCTCAGCTGGACTAACCCAGTTAACAAATGACAAATAAATGAAACAATAAAGAAATATTGTAAACATCTTTCCAACATTTATCCATGAGATCCTTAACTTTTCATAGGAGTATTTTCAAAATAAACAGTATCTTACCACCTTCATTAACTACTTCTTTTAGTTACTATCAAACAATTCTGCACTATCTTTGGCAACTGGTGGCAAGAGTTCAAACCACTGTCCTCTTGGATTTACACAATTCTGTATCACTGTATTGGGAAGTCAAAGCTGTGCCCTCCTTTCAACATGTGCTTCATGCATGCCAACGTCTATCTACATTTAAGGTTGTTCTGCCATGGCAGCTTATGCTCAAGATACAGTAGTGCAAAGCCATTACAGGAGGGCAAAGCAATAAATAGATAACAGTCGTGAGATCCATAAGGTGTACTCCATTGATATAAGTTAAAACATATTTAGTCTCTTCTCTGCACTTTCCTTCCTTTCCTCACTGCAAGACATTCCTAGTTCTCCTTTTTGCTGAGCTTATCTTCGAGCCTTTGGATAACAGATCTTTATCCAAATGCTTAACTGCTTCTTCAACCCTAGAGCCCTTCTGGTTCCTCCATCCCTTGCATTCTTGAGTTATCTTGCTTTACTCACACTCTGTACCTCACACTCATGATGCTTCCTTCAATTCTTGTATCAGTACATACCCCCTTCCTCTCTGCTCTACACAATGGCAATTTTCTACAATGGGTCTTACTTTTATTTATATATTCATCAGCCCTCCACTGATGTGCTCTGCAGGAGAATTCTACGACCATATCAACAGTGTCTCCCTAGGGAAATGCTGTGCTTTACGTATGATGGGAAAATCCACTGCCTTTCTTTCCAACCAATGTAGGGTGGACCAGTCATAATGATATGCCTTCATTCCTAATCTGTCACATAAGTTAGTTATATACTTACCTCTGCTGACATACTTCCATAGAAAACTCTTCAACCACATACTCTGCATGATGTCCGACATGCAAGCCCCTCTCTTGCAGCATAAACCACTCACTACTTCAATCTTTAAAGATGGAATTTGCAAACCACTTGTTTTGGCTTATTATTTTTGGAAATGGTGCCCTGTCTAGCTTTAAGCTAACAACACAGAGTTTACCAGGCACCTGTCTGATCTCTGTCAAGACTCAGTCATGTATGTTCCTTGTAAGCTTAATGACAGACTGTGCATATTTTCTCTGTACAGTCAATCTTCTTCAGTCACCTAATTTCCTTTTACTGTAGCTAACTTTATTATTTAAGACCCTGATGTATCTTACATCACCTACAATATGAAACACTGCCTTAAGAACTTTTCCTACATGTTCTCAAATTGTGAAGACATCAGTTGCTTAAATTACAACATACTTCTCCACAAAGAGGTGCAAGACATCTCATTATAAAAAATTCAGTTCAGATGTTGTTTTAAGTGAAACAAACTGTACAAAATAGCATTCAAACTTTGAAAGAAAATGTAGGATTTTAATAGAGTGAAGCTCCCAGTGGTGAATGTTATGCCCCTGAACCTCCAGACTTAACATGAAATCTTTCAAAGGCTGCTACCCACTGAAGAAAGCGAGATTTTCCCTCACAGCAAAAAACATCACCAAACCTGTACTTTGAGAAATGGTATTCTCCCCCACACCCCTCCTATCATTTTTCTTAAATTCTGACCATTGAAGATTCAGTCACACTTTTTTTTCCACCTTAAAGACATGGGAAGAGCACCCTTTGTACCAAGTGGTTGGAAATATATGAGTAAATGTTTACGTACCATATTTGCCACCCTTAAACGCTAAACAGTAGAAATGTATAAGCTGCAAAATTATATTTATTACTTTTTAATAGCACTTACAGATGGCTTAATCTGTCTTACTTTTCCTATATATTCAGGACAATGTACAGCTTTGATGTTTTATCTGTAATCATAGCATCAAACTCACTTTCTGCTTCTGCATACCTCTATACAATATCTGTAAAACTAAGACAGAATTTTGCACAAGATTTATCCCCGCCCCCACCAAATCATGCACTCACAAAGTTGCATTACACAACGGAAAGATTTTACTTCCTGATCATATGTCATGGTAACAGATACAATCTGTTCTACACAATAACCAAGTTCAATACCTGCAAATCGTATGGCTGCCATTTTTTCTTACTGCTAACCCCCCCTAAAATCACTTATATCATTTAAGGTTAGACTTTAGCATCTTATTTCAAAATGTGTCCCTCCTACTTGTTAAATTCAACCTCATAATCACTGTGACTCCACAGTTATAGTGGTGGAAAGTGCAGTAATTTCATGGACTTTTAATACATTACTGTTTTCACTGACATGTGCATGTGTAGAACATCTTAAATCCATCAAGTTGATGTCTCATGTCAAGATGGAAATGCCAAGGAACATGCACTATACAAATGACTTTTTTTTAAGAGAATGATTTATTTGTATCTATTGACTGACTCTTTCATTAATTTTCCAACACTCACTTGTCATATTTAGGTTTGAGGGGAGCTGAAGTCTATCCCAGCAAGCAATAGGACATAAATTAAAGAAAGCAATCCTAGAAACAACACAAATCAATTTCAGCAACACACACGCACGCACACGCACGCGCACACGCACACACACACACACACACACACACACACACACACACACACTTACTTACACACAGATTTAACTTAAGCATAGAATGACCCGATGGGCAGCCAATTCACCCAACTACTCTTTGGGATAAGGAAGCAAAACACAGCATGCAGTGAAAACCCACATGGAAACAGGGAAGACATTCAGACTCTGTAAAGAAAATACCCCAGTCACAAACTGATTAGTGAACCGAAAGCTGTTAGACAGCAATACTAACCACTGCATCAGTATGTCACACCTTTTTGTAAATAATGCCACTGCACAACAGGAATATGCTATGGCAGGGCTGTAGATGATTAAATCCAAAAGCACACATGATCAACCAACACCCTTCCACCCATGGGTAAAATATATATTGAGTGGAAATACCCTGCAAGTATGGTAGCTGCACTGCTCCAAAAGTCCTTGGTATGATTCAAAAAAGCAAGAGCCAGCAAAACAGTGACAATAAGAGTTATTATAGTAATATAAGGAGAACAAACAGACCGGTTTTGGCTGAAAAATTGCAAAGCCTTCATCAGTGTATCAAATGCTTGTAAAAACCTTCCCCTTTATATAGCAATTGGTCCACCTGGAGGTTATGTAAGACATTACACTTTTATAAAGATATAAAAATATTCATTTAGTCCTGGAGGAAATAGTGCCCCTAATTTAGCAATCCATTTCACACCATGGAATTTTTGAGGATCATTTCAGACATGCAATTGGAGGCTGGGTGGCTTATGTGTACTTTGATGTTTCTGCATTGTACACTGGTATCCCTCACTGGCCGGGCTTGGAGGCTCTTGAATATTATAGGTTCATAGGTTCATAGTTGGCTATCTGCCCTAGGGCATTTATAAGCCTAGCCAGAATGTGTTTGGCTTTCGCCACCCATTTTAAATTTATTTTGCTATGCCCTTTTTCGAGGTTAGTATACTGTGCCTCTGTCTAACAGTGACACAGAAGTGATACCCGGGGTAAACCTACGATCTCCCATCCACTCATCAAGATTCCTCTTGAAGAGAGTCAATGAGGGACTCTGCCTAACCTGGACTGGGATTTTATTCCAGAGTGAAGGGAGCCTCTGGGTTATGAATCTGTCCCTCCAGCATGTCCTATTTATTTCAGTGCTGAGGTTCAAGTCTCTCGAGCGTGTAGCTCGATGGGATTTGGATTTTCTGAGGTGCAGCATGTCCATTAATTCCGGGTTGGACATGGCTTTATACGTCAGGCACAGATCGCCTCTGAACAGGCAGTATGCCACTGAGTAGAGCTGGAGTTTCTTTAACCGGGCAGCATATGGCATCTGTTTGAGCCCTTTGATCCTCTTGGTGAGGTACTTTTGGGGTCTTTCCAGTTGCTGCAGGTGTCTGGTAAGGTACATCGCAAAAGGGCATTGTACTCAATTATGGGCCTGATGAGGGATGAGTAAAGAGGCACGATGACCTCCCCTGATCTAGATGTGAATCCCTTCATGATTAGGTGGGCTATATAAAATGTTTTTCTAACCACTTTGGCCACGTGGTTGTCAAATGAGAGATTGCTATCAACTTGGGTCCCCAGGTCCCTAATTACTTCTTCTGTACTTAATGGATTACCACCTATGTGGTAATTTGTGGGCACTTTGTTTTTGCCAAAGGGGATGACTATACACTTTTTGGCATTTAGCTTGAGGCCATGGCTCTGGCACCAGTTGTCTGTTTCTATGAGGCCCTTTTGGAGGATGTTTCTGTCGGCTGGAGAGTCGATTATGGCGCCCAGTTTGCAGTCATCTGCGAATTTGGTCAGCCACAGTCCTTCCGTGTTGGCCTGTACCTCCGAGAAATATATACCGAACAAGAGAGGTCCCAGGACTGAGCCTTGTGGGACACCACTTGTAACTGGTTTGGAGTCTGACATGGCTCCAGCAATTCTAACCATGTGGGTTCTGTCCTTGAGCCAGTTTGCAATCCATCTAGTGACATAGGGGTTTATATTTAAGCTGGTGAGCTTATCTATAATGCCAGAGTGGGGTATTGTATCGAAGGCTTTTGCGAGGTCCAGGTAGGCTGTGTGGACCACCTTCCCCTCGTCAATGGCCTTGGTGACTGTTTCAAAGAAATCAACCAGGTTTAAGAGGCAGGATCTGCCCTTAACAAAGCCGAACTGGGTAGGATCCAGTGTTTGTAGGTCCCCAATATCTTTATTTATGAGGTCCATGATGATCCTTTCCATAGCTTTGCAGACCAAGCTAGTCAGGCTTATGGGGCGATAGTTTCCAGGATCCGTTGAGGCACCACCTTTATGGAGAGGGACCACTGTTGCTGTACGCCACTCTTTGGGCACATATCCTGTAGTAAGGCTGAGATTGAACAGTAGTTTTATGTTTGGGTTTAGCTCTTCTTGGAGTTCATGTAGGACGCAGCCCGGGACACCATCTGGTCCCATTGATGCTGTGTTTTTTGCTTTGGAGAGGGCGGCTCTCTTACCTGAGCATCTGAGATGTCAGGGGGGCAGCACTCTGCTGGGACTCTATTGGCTTACAAAGACCGAGCTATACCCACCGGGTTTTAACACATTTTTGGTCTGCCTAACAGAACATGTCTTAACTAAAAATGTGTTTTATTTTCAGGAATCATGTTATTTACAATTGAATGGTACCGCTATGGGAGCCTCCTTTGCCCCCATATATGCCGATCTCTTCATGGCCTATACTGAAGAACAGCTCATCTATGATCAGGCCCATAACATCTATTTGGAAGAGATCCACATATGGAGGAGATAGTTGGATGATTGCTGGTTGGTATGGAGATCTGATAGCATTTACCTTAAGGAGTTTGAATACCTTAATCATAACAAGTGGGGGATTGAGTTTACGGTCTATTTTGATACCAACAGCATCACATTTCTTGATGTATTGGTAACATGGAACACTGAACATACTCTTTGTACTGAAGTTTATAGAAAACATCCACAATTTAACTCCTTACTCCATGCCACCAGCTTTCATCCATCTCACATATGCAGAAACATTCCAAAGTCACAATTTCTAAGAATCAAAAGGATTTGTTCAGATGCTAATACCCATCATATATATGACAAAGATCTTGTTAACAGATTCAAACAGAGAGGGTATAAAACAGGGGACATATACCGAGCCAAAAATTGGGCATCTGAACATGACAGGTCTGGGTTATTACAATACAAGGACAAACTGGTGCAACAGAATCCACTCATCAGACTTATTACCACTTATGGGAGGAACACAGATGTCCTTACTAATATTGTACGCAGACACTGGAACATTCTCCTAGCCGATACTCAGCTTAGGGATATTGTCGATGAGATGTGCCATTTTTCCTTTAGAAAAGGAAAACATTTAGGCTCATATACGAGTCACTACAAAAGTATAGGCGCCCCGGATACACACTCCACACAACAACTACAGAGGGTGGGGCTCTACAAGGATGTTTTCCATGTGGACACTGTAGACACTGCAAAAGTATCTTCAAAACCAGGGAGTTTTCAAGCAAGAACAGTGGCCAAATATTCAATATTAATTTTGCTGGCTCTTGCTTTTTTAAAATACGTATTGCCCGTTCCCTTGCTATACTTTATTTCTTTATTATATTGTGGAAGGATGTGGAGCCAGTCATTAATGCACACAAACTCCACTCCCTATCAAAAATTCACTACTTGGGGGCATGGCCAAGATGCCAGACTGCTAGCAGCACAGAACCTTAGTTCTGCTTAGAATATATTATTCTGACAGGAAATTTAACTTAATTTTTGTAAAAAAAACTATCCAAAAATATATTGAAAGATACATTAATGTAGGCTTTTTATTATTTTCTAAAAATGAGTACTTATACAGAAGTTATTATTAAATGTTCCTGTCAAGAAGTTTTCTACAAGAAATCCTAACATGAGCACCTCGAAGAACTCACACCAGGAGAGTGCAGTGAAGAAGGAATTACAAGTTATAACAAAATTCAAGAACTGTCATTAAAGATGGATAAGTTTGAAAACAAAATGGACATTATAAAACAAGAATGTAGTAAACAACTGGAAATTCTAAATGAGATGACTAAACATTCTTAACAGAAATCTGCTATTGAAAAAACTGTAACTGACATAGATGGCAGACTGACAGAAAGTGAAAACCATAATGAATTCCTCTTGAGGCAAAATACAAAACTAATTGAGAAACTGGAAGGCCTTGAAAGTAGATCAAGGGGAAATAATAACAGAATTTATGGAATACTGGAGAAAGTAAAAGGTAATAATATGATTCAATTTCTTAACAACTGGTTTTCTACAGCATTGAACATTCCAGAATCCCTGTCATTTGAAACTGAAAGGGCTCATCGGTCTTTAGCAAAACCGGTATCAACCACAGTTTCTCCTAATCCCAGATCTATCATTGTCAGATTTTTATCTTCCCAGGATAAAGACTTGGTATTAAAATCTGCATAGCAAACTCTCCTATTAAAATAAGAGAAAAAGTAATTTGCTTTGACAATGACTACACCTCTTCTGTCATATCCAGAAAGAAAGGGAGTGTTTTTTCTAATTAAAGCTCTAAAAAAGTTAACCTTAAGGCTCAAATACTTTTCCCTGCAAGGATAAAAATAATTTTGCGAGAGAGAGAGATGATCGTCAGTTCACTACAAGAAGCATTAGATTTTGTCCAAAAGAAAAAAATGCTGACTGACAGAGGAAATGGAATGGCCATCCCAAAGTTTGAAGAGACAGGCAACAAAGAATGGATGGACTGTTAAAGAAGGAGCAAATAAAAATAAAAAATAAAGGATAAAAGAAAAAGACTACACTAAATATAAACACTTTGTTACAAGGGATATTATTTTATTTATTTTTGTGAATCCTCAACAAGGTAAAGTAATATACTTTTATATTTACTCTTTTTACCTCCACTCCACCCCCCCCCCCTTTTTTTCTTCTCTCATATTAAAGTTAGTATTAGAAAATTATTACTAATATGGTAGATATATGTACTAAAGAAACACAAACATATAGTACTTTTAATAGTAAATGGCATATTAAAGTGAATACTTCTATGTGGGTCAGTGGTGGGGTAACAATGCCATGTATACTAAATTTGCTTTTGAGCTGACACTGCTTGGAACTCTGACATATAAAAACTGTTATTACTGCTTTCAAAATAAGTTTTATTGAAGGGATAGCTTAGTTTAAGTTTTAACTATCTTTCTAATTAAACTGCATATTAATATACAAGTAATTTATGATACTGACAGGCAGACTAGATAATTTTACTGATTTAGATTAATGATAGGTTTTGAAAGCAATATATATGGAATCTGATGCTTAAAATGTGAAATACTGCTTAGATAGTATGATTACATGTAGGCAGTTCATATTTTGTGCAGTGGATGCTGCGCGAGCATTTCTTGTCTTTTTGGGACCTTAAAAAAGCTTCACAAATCAAATTTCCTGCTGGAATGCTAATTTCATCTCCAGGAACTTTATTTAGGGTGCACAGGCTTGGTAAACCTAGGAGCAAAAAGTCTGTGAAGCCAGAAGCAAATAAATACAATGTGATGACATCATGCAACCTTTGAACCCTCGCACAGTCTCAAAACGTGGAAATGAAGCTGAAAACAAAAGCTAGAAGGAAAAGAGACTGTAGGCTTTAAAAGCCAAAACATAAGTAAAAACAAAGGTATTGTTCTTTTTGTAAAATTTATGATTTATAAAACGGAGAGCCCATTTAGTATCTGCTTTATAAAGTTTAAATGGGAAAATGTATTTTAACATGAATGTTTGATTGCCTCTAGCAGTAACAGCAATATACGTAATCAAATAATTAGATTGCGAAATATGCATTTAGTTAAGTACTTTAGGTTCTATTTTGGTACCTTCATTAGTAGACAGCCACAGATTATTAAAAACTTTGCAGTTGTGTAAGATAACATACATAGCTTTCAAAGGCAATGACAATGCAGGTTTTCATGGAATTGTTTCAATTTTCTATAAGTTTGCTTAAATAGAAATAAGGGTGAATCATAAATATAAAGATTGATTAAAACATCAGGTTATCAGACATTGTATATACTGCTTAACCACCAATAGTAATATATGGAGTGCATTTTTCCCTCACTCTCTTAAATACAGAGATATCATAGTTAAGCGGTGTTATTATCATTAAATAATTGACATATGAAAGTAAATGTATTCAGGTTTATGAAAGATGAGGCAACTTTCTAAAATATATTATACATGTTTTCAGGACAACATTGCATAGACGTATATGTATAAAACTGCTTTTATTGATATTAGAAGAAGTCTCAACAAAAAGATCCTTGTCTTATGCTGATTGAAAGAAATATTTTGCTCTTGATTGATATTTAATATATTATCTGTTTAGCTATATATTTAAAGGCAGGAAGCCAAACCAAGACAGGCTAGTACTTTGTGAAAATGTTCAGAAAATGATCTGATTCTTTAATGCGAAACAGTAAAAACAGTAAACACAAGCGCTTTCGCTCGGTCTCTGCCGAGCTTTGTCAAGTTAAAAATACAAAGTGCAGCAAGGCTTTATATACACTGTAGCTAATTGTTAATTAATCAATTAAAAATTAAAATTGCTGACATTACTAAATTGTTAAAAGTTACTTAATTGTTAAAAGTTAGACCTGGTACATAGAAAACAATAATACTGTGCCTGTACTTCTCAGGTTAACAATTCTAACACACGACTAGGTACTTTCAAATGTGGGTCCTGCAACCAATGCCATGCCATCATTAATGCTTCAACCCTCTATATTCCCCTCCAGGAATTTTAACATCAAATCACACCACCACTACACTTGTGGGAGTAAAAAGGGGTTGTCTACCTAGGTTTTTGCACCATCTGCTCAAGCTTCTATGTTGGCAAAACTGAGAGGCCATTTAGGAAAAGACTCTACGAGCATTTTTATGACTTAAGCAAACAAAAGGAGTCTAATGCATTCTACAAGCATTCACTCACCTGCCCCGAGATAGATCTTAAATTCATTGTGTTGGAGCAAGTTACCCCGGATGCTAGGGGAGGTGACTGGGAGACAACCCTTGAATATAGGGAACTCATATGGCAAATTAAACTGGATGCAGGCAGACACCCCGGATTAAATGACAACATCAATATAAATAGCGTCCTTAAGCTAAGAAAGGCTCGATTATGAGAAGCTCATTCATTGCTGACATAAAAAACTTTCATGTGGAATATGATAAACAATTTATTCCAACTTATTCTTAAATTTATTGCTCACAGTTTTTTTTAGATTACTTCATATTTTAGATCAACATTCACTGTACATATATCGACTACAAAATATTTTAATTTTTATTATTTAGGGATTTTATCCTAAACATCCTTCCAAATATATATCTAGACATACACATACAGAACATTTCCTGCATGTTCTCACATTTCGAGGGGATCTTATGATGACTGCGACTGTGTTTTCACAATGTCTTAATGCCTCGGATAACATGTGCCCTTGAGGCTTTGGTTTTTAGTATTTCTACCACTTTGTATTGGCATTTCATTTTATCATTATTCAATTATTATTTATTTTTTCTTCCTACTATTTCATTATCATTACCATTATTTATTTACAGTTTAATAATTATCAATAACTATTTATTCTTTTGGCCTTGTCGAACGAATTTTTTCAACATGAATACACTTTCCCAAAGCACACAAATACCTTTTGTCCTATTATCAGGTTGTTTTTTTCTCAATCGACTTGGCACAGTATTATTGTTTTCTATGTACCAGGTCTAACTTTTAACAATTAAGTAACTTTTAACAATTTAGTAATGTCAGCAATTTTAATTTTTAATTGATTAATTAACAATTAGCTACAGTGTATATAAAGCCTTGCTGCACTTTGTATTTTTAACTTGACAAAGCTCGGCAGAGACCGAGCGAAAGCGCTTGTGTTTACTGTTTTTACTGTTTCGCATTAAAGAATCAGATCATTTTCTGAACATTTTCACAAAGTACTAGCCTGTCTTGGTTTGGCTTCCTGCCTTGGATTTATTTCTTCTTGGTCCTGTTTGTGCTTTTTTGGATTCCTAACTACGCTTCTTTTTCCATGGCTGGAGAAGCCGAATCGGTCAATTTTGCTGAAACTCCTCAGCTACTGAGAGACAATGGTGATGACGTCTCGGTGACTCGTACAGAGTTTAACCAGGTAGTTTTGATGTTAACGCAGCTCACTAATCTTGTAAAAGAAAACAATGGCTGCAGTATTCCCCCACCCGGGAACCAACAAAACGCCATCGAGGCTAAGAGGAAATCTCCACCGACCGGTGCAAATGGAACTACTAGTGGTTTATACTCTTTGTTTCCGTCTAACCCTAGCATACCAAGGGCACCTAACAATGATCACAGTGAAGGCACGTTTCGTTCAAAGACCAACAGACCTGAGAAACAGTCCAAGGACTTTAATTTTACTACTTGGGCAGGTCGGCAATTTACATTCAATCAAGGTACTGTGTCCTCTAATAACTACAATACTATAGAGAATGATTTTGGTGAATTGAAAGACAAACTTTATGCGTATAAAAGTAATCAACTCGAGATTGAGTACTTGAGGGAGTGTGTTAATGTGAAACGTATACCGAAGGGTTTGTGTTTTTATAAGTTCCCTAACAACGTTCAACCGGGAACTTTATACTACAAGAAACTGTGTGAAAGTTTTGACAGAGCTGGACTGGAGGTTTTAAATGTGATGATTTCAGAGTATGAAGCGAAGGCTAATACTCTTTTAAATGAGTTAACTGTTTTAAACAACTCCCTTGTCACTGATAACAATTTTTTGACTGTGAAGTTTGATTATGATAATGTTTTTGACGAAGTCGATCAATTTTGCATAAAAATACTTAACCGAAAAATACGCAAGTTAGACAGGGATTTAGCTGAATATAGAGAAGGAACAGCTTACCCCTCTCCTAACAGGACTCAGTGGGAACATAAACAGGATAATCAAAACAATCAGAATAAGGGGCCTGATTTCTACTCTAGAGCTACTCACGAACTCCTCCGTAGGAGCAAGAGGATAGCTGAGAAAGGCAGAAAGAATTCCCATCAGGATTTTCAGCATCCCCCCGGCAGGATGGGGGCATGGGGACAGAAACAACCCTCTCACATGTGGAGCAACAAACATGGTTAAATGACACTCCCACTGTCCCTGAAATGGCACTTTCACACCACAATCTTTCCAACACCGTAGGCAACAACCATTTCATAGTTAAAAAAGATAATTTTATTATATACAACTACACTGATCTACAAATCACAGATCTGACTTTCGATCTATTCACCCAGGGTTTTCAGTTTGTCCCGCACGCCCCTGTAATATATCCCAAATTCTAGTTGAATTAAAGCTTTTTGCTAGAAATTTAAATCTAGCACATTACTTTAAAGGGCAGCCTTATACCAACATTGGGCTTTGTAGAACTAGCACCTTCAACCCGCCTGCGCATCCCTTAATTAAACTTTTTGAAGAACTAGTTGAGAAAGACTTTAGAACCCTACACTCCCAAGGAATAGAACCACAGTTAGTTAATTTAAATGAACATGAAATCTGGTTTATTAACCATTTGAAGAAAGAAAACATCAGGGTCATGAAACCAGACAAGGGCGGTGGGGTTGTTCTGATGTATAATTCCAGCTACGATACTTACATCCATGACATGTTACAGGATAGTGAACAATATGAAATTGTATCCAGGAATGAAGTTAATATAGCTTTTTCTAAAATTAAATACATGCTTACTGACCATCTGCTCCAAGGAGCTATAAATGAGAAATTGTTCAACTATCAACATGTTGAGAAACCTAAAACACCAGTAATTTTCGGGATTCCGAAAATTCACAAAGGCTTGGACCCTTTGAGATTCAGGCCTATTGTTTCTGGAGCTGGAAGCATTACTGAACCCTTAGGCAAATTTATTGACCACGCCACTAAGCAACTTGTCCCACTCCTAGAACACGTCTGTAAGGATTCCTGTGACTTTCTCAGAGATATTCAACCTTCCTTTTTTTCATCTGAACTCCTTATGATAACTATAGACATTAAGGATCTGTTTCCCAGCATACCCCATCCAATAGGGCTTGAGTGGTTCAATGATTTCTTAACCACTAAAACTAATCTCAATAACAAAGTGACTGGCCTCCTAGTCGAGTTTATGGAAATTCTATTACAGAACAACTTTATATTCTTTAATGGCGAGCTTTTTAGACAGAAGAAAGGGGTGGCCATGGGTGCCTCTTGCGCTTCTTTTTACGCCAACGTAGTTTTGCACAGATGGGAACGTACGTTTATTTTTTCTTCCACTTGGGTTCAACACCTAACTCACTATAGAAGATACCTAGATGACATCTGTATCCTATGGAATGGCACCCTTAATCAGTTTCTGGATTTTTTTAGCTACATCAACTCCACCACCCCTTTCTTGGTGTTCACTCATAACATCAACAAGAATGAACTTCACTATCTTGATGTGACTTTATACAAAGACTATAATAATTTAACATTTCTTTCTAAGCTTTATAGGAAACCCACTTTCTCCAATTCATTTCTGCATTTTCAAAGTGGACATCCATTCTGCCAGAAAAAAGGCATTGTTAAGGGTCAGTTTATCAGAGCTTCTAGGATGTGCAGCTCCACTGCTGATTTTTTGGATGAAATACATCTTTTGCAGTCCCTGTTTACAGACAGGGGATACCCTCTCTCCCTCATCACCTCCTTAGCTAAGGAAGTGATTGACAATAGAGAAACAATATTTCCTCCACTTCTTGGCACAGGGCAACCTCCTGGTACAATTAATACTACCGTGACACCTGATATTTCTCGGAACACTTTTATCTATACTTACTCTGGTAACTCTCCTGATATTGAGGAGATTATCAGGAGGCATTGGCCTGTACTGACCTTTCATGAAGAATTCAAAGATGCCCTCCCATTACATCCTAAATTTGTAAGAAAGAGGGACATTAACTTTAAGGAACTATTTGAAAGAAAACCTACCTCTCAGGTTAACAATTCTAACACACGACTAGGTACTTTCAAATGTGGGTCCTGCAACCAATGCCATGCCATCATTAATGCTTCAACCCTCTATATTCCCTCCAGGAATTTTAACATCAAATCACACCACCACTACACTTGTAGGAGTAAAAAGGGGTTGTCTACCTAGGTTTTTGCACCATCTGCTCAAGCTTCTATGTTGGCAAAACTGAGAGGCCATTTAGGAAAAGACTCTACGAGCATTTTTATGACTTAAGCAAACAAAGGGAGTCTAATGCATTCTACAAGCATTCACTCACCTGCCCCGAGATAGATCTTAAATTCATTGCGTTGGAGCAAGTTACCCCAGATGCTAGGGGAGGTGACTGGGAGACAGCCCTTCAATATAGGGAACTCATATGGCAACTTAAACTGGATGCAGACAGACACCCCGGATTAAATGACAACATCAATATAAATAGCGTCCTTAAGCTAAGAAAGGCTCGATTATGAGAAGCTCATTCATTGCTGACATAAAAAACTTTTATGTGGAATATGATAAACAATTTATTCCAACTTATTCTTAAATTTATTGCTCACAGTTTTTTTAGATTACTTCATATTTTAGATCAACATTCACTGTACATATCGACTACATAATACTTTAATTTTTATTATTTAGGGATTTTATCCTAAACATCCTTCCAAATAAATATCTACACATACACATACAGAACATTTCCTGCATGTTCTCACATTTCGAGGGGATCTTATGATGATTGCGACTGTGTTTTCACAATGTCTTAATGCCTCGGATAACATGTGCCCTCGAGGCTTTGGTTTTTAGTATTTCTACCACTTTGTATTGGCATTTCATTTTATCATTATTCAATTATTATTTATTTTTTTCTTCCTACTATTTCATTATCATTACCATTATTTATTTACAGTTTAATAATTATCAATAACTATTTATTCTTTTGGCCTTGTCGAACAAATTTTTTCAACATGAATACACTTTCCCAAAGCACACAAATACCTTTTGTCCCCTTATCACGTTGTTGTTTTCTCAATCGACTTGGCACAGTATTATTGTTTTCTATGTACCAGGTCTAACTTTTAACAATTAAGTAACTTTTAACAATTTAGTAATGTCAGCAATTTTAATTTTTAATTGATTAATTAACAATTAGCTACAGTGTATATAAAGCCTTGCTGCACTTTGTATTTTTAACTTGACAAAGCTCGGCAGAGACCGAGCGAAAGCGCTTGTGTTTACTGTTTTTACTGTTTCTCATTAAAGAATCAGATCATTTTCTGAACATTTTCACAAAGTACTAGCCTGTCTTGGTTTGGCTTCCTGCCTTGGATTTATTTCTTCTTGGTCCTGTTTGTGCTTTTTTGGATTCCTAGCTATATATTTATACATTAGTTTTCTTTTTAAAGAGTTCATACCACTTGGAAGATTTGATCCCATATAGTACAATACAGTTGAACTGTTGCACACATAAATATAAAGAAATGTACTATGATTACAGAATGTACTTTATGGGTTCATGTTTTAAACGGTTGCTTTGACAATATATTATTATTCATATATTCTATGAACTAAGCAGAAGCTGATTGTGAGTGTAGTTGGTGTGTGAAATGTGGTTTAAGGGTGGTTTAGTTAACTGTTTAACTAGACCTGAAACTTTATGTTTCATGTATGTATGTGTATATATTTATTGGATTCAAAGTTATTCATCCATGATAAGAAACTTCATAACATATTTCAAGTTAAGTGCAGATGAAATGCATTTAGATACTAGACATATAAATATAGCATATAATGACTTCTAAGTGTTTATCGTTAAATGTTAATGGCTTGAATAATAATACCAAAAGAGCTGGTTTGCTCAAGTTTATTAAGATGCATAAAGCTCAGATAATATTTTTGCAAGAAACACATTTATTGTAAGAGGATTTATAAAAATTTTCATTTAACGGCTATACAATACTTGCTGACTCCTGTTTTAAGTCCAAGAAAAGGGGTACACTTATATTATGAAATAACACCTACACAATACCTAAAATTAAAAACACATATTCAGATAAGGATGGCATGTTAAGCCTAGTGGTATTGGAAATTAATAGGAAATATACGTTAATAAACTCATACTGGATACCTGGGTTAGGAACTAAATATGTCAACAAATATTTGGATTTGATCACTATGTATGCTAAAGGGGAAATTATATTGGCAGGAGACTTCAATTTCCTATTAACAGACAAAGACACATCTAGAAGTAGTAAAAAGTCACTACTTCATGAAAAAAATTGATGAACCGTTCTTAAGCAAAAAAGGAAAAAAAATACAAAAGTAATGTGTTGCATAAAACAACTGATTCTCTAAAAGGTTCCATTATCAAGTCAGGATGAAAACAAATCCACACAAATGCCCAGTGTCATACAAGTTGTAATGCCATACATACTCTTGTCTGCGGAAAATACTTCACTGCTGCTAAGACACCATCATCAAGAGATGAAAAAGAAGTTATGTACTCACCATAACGTTCCATGTTTGTAGTCCATCTCACCCTTCATTCTTACATATGGGATCGGAGATCCTCAGCTCCGACTCGGCCTATTTACAAGCTGAAAGTCTTCTAGTTGGCTCATGGCTAGGTAGGTATCCCATGGTGCACCAGTACAATCCCCAGATCTTGTTTGCTTCTAACTAGGAGGGATAATAACAACTATACCAAAGAAGCCAATACTAAAAGGTCTCCATAAAAAGGATAATAATATTTTTCTGTCTCCAGGTACTTCCACGCTGGGGGTAGGCGGGTGGGTTCATAAGAATGAAGGGTGAGATGGACTACAAACATGGAACATTATGGAGAGTACATAACTTCTTTATGTTCTGTAGTCCTATCTCGCCTTCATTCTTACATATGGGACAGCATCCCTAGCGTCTTATTCTTGGGTGGCTCAAGGAAAAATACTCCTGAGTACAGTGGAACCAAATGAAGCTCTGCCCCTGGAGGTTAAATCCAATTTGTAATGAGTAATAAAAGTGTGAGGGGTAGCCCACGTAGCTGCTGCACAAATATTATCAAGTGGGACCCTGGCTTGAAAGGCTGCAGAGATAGACTGAGATCTGGTAGAATGAGCCTTGATTTTAAAGGGTAAAGGTCTACCCTCAGAATTGTAAACATAAGCTATACAGCTAGAAATCCAATTAGAGTGTGTCACTTTGGAAACTGGTAAACCTGACCTGGATTCAGAGAAGGAAATGAATAAACTATCTGATTTCCTTAGTCCGGTGCAAATAATACAGGTTTTATCAGCTGGATGTATTCAGCTGAGTTGGAATGATTTGGAAAGAACACCGGAAGCTCTATGGATTGATTTAAAGTGGCATGGGGAACAGACCTTGGGGACAAAGGAGGGATTAGTAGGAAGGGACACCCTGTCCTTGTGAAAAATCAGATAAGGGGGTTTAACAGACCATGCTTGCAACTCTGACATCTGTCTGGCCGACGTGATAGCCACCAGAAACAAAGTCTTCCAGGACAGGAATTTCAAAGAAGATGAATGGGAAGGCTCAAAGGGCGGAGAAGTCAGTTTGGATAACACAAAATTTAAATCCCATGAGGCAACAGGTTCTTGATAGGGGGGTTTTAAAGTGGCACCTTTAAGGAAGGTTTTGCACAGCTTATGTGACATCAGATTTGAATCTTGAAAAAATAGATGAAAGTTTGAAATCGCTGCCAATTGAACTCTGATAGTGGCAGCCGCAGATCCCTGGTGAAAAAGCTCAGACAGGAATACCAAAACCACTGGAATGGAGGCAGTGTAAGGGTTAACATTCAGTTTATCCACCCAGATAGAGAATATTCTCCATTTACTGGAATATAGTCTCCTGGTAGAATGTTTAGGAGAAGAGACCTGAGGAATGGGATCCAAACCTAACAAGGCCAGTAAGGAGCAATGAGGATAAGTTTGTTTCCCAGCCATTTCACTTTCTGAATAACTTTGGGAATGAGAGGAAAGGGAGGAAAAGCATACAGGAGACCCAGGGGGCAATTTCAGTGACTCCCCCGGAGAGGGGATGAGGGAGAAGTAGCTGCTGCATTTGGAAAGGATTGGACTGGTAAAGAGGTCACAGCAAGGCTGTCCCTATCTGCGGAAAATCTGTTCCCGCCGTTTCCTGTTTCAGAGACCACTCGTGAGGCATAAGGATTGCCCTGCTGAGCTTGTTGGCTATCATGTTGGTTGCCCCTGGAATGTGCGTTGCCACCAGGAAATGCTGGGAAGCTATAGCCCATTTCCAAACTCACATGACCTCTCAACAGAGTGGGTAAGATCTGGTTCCGGAGGGTAAGATCTGGTTCCGCCCTGTTTGTTGATATACCATACCACCGACATGTCTGATTGTATTGCAATAGTCCCCAGAGGCAGAAGGTCGTGGAGTGCTTGCAACACCAGCAGCATTGCCCCTCATCTCTAGAACGCTGATATGCAGGTAAGCCTTGTGATCTTGCCATGTGCCTTGGACAGTCCTGCCAAGATAATGTCCCCCCCACCCTATCTGTGAGACATCTGTGGTCACAGTAGCAAAGGGTTGGTGAGGAACAAATGAGGTGCCCGTGGTTAACTGATTGGGTAGTGTCCACCAAAGGAGGTCCTTCTTGCAAGATTCTGTCATCAGAATGTGATGAGATAATGGGAGGTGCTGAAAAGACCATTGGGATG
This sequence comes from Protopterus annectens, assembly GCF_019279795.1. NCBI lineage: Eukaryota > Metazoa > Chordata > Ceratodontiformes > Protopteridae > Protopterus > Protopterus annectens. The sequence continues at coordinate 1,420,948,729 of NC_056743.1, forward strand.
ACAGGAGGCACTGAAGAATTTTCATGTGTAGCCTGGCTAGTGACACTAGTAATATGGTGGAAGCCATGGTCCCTAGAAGTTGCAGAATAATTTTGGCTTTGACCTTTCGTAAGGGAAGAAGATGCTGAATTCGAAGAACCAGATTCTGTGCCCTTTCGGCAGGAAGATGAGCCAACATGTCTACTGTGTCTATCTCTGTGCCTATAAAAATCACAGCTTGAGAGGACAATAAGGCAGATTTTTCCCAATTTATAGAAATTCCCAGCTGGGAACAAAGATGAGCAGTAGCATCCCTGGTCTGAAGAAGTAGATGTCTGGTGGGGGCAGTCAAGAGCCAGTCATCCAGATACGGAATCACCTGGAATCCTGGACGTCTCAGGTGAGCTGTCACTACTGCCACACATTTGGTGAACACTCTGGGGGCTGTGATGAGACCAAAGGGCAGAGCATGAAACTGGTAATGACTGGCTCCCAGCCGGAAGCGTAGATGACTCCTCGGAGCCCTGTCCATTTTTATGTGAAAGTAGGCATCTTGGAGATCTATTGAGCACATCTAATTGTCTTTCCCTAATAACGGGAGTATAGACTGCAGTGTCACCATCCGGAACTTGTCCTTCTCTACTAATTTGTTCAATCTGTTGAGGTCCAGAATAGGCCTCCAGTCCCCTGTACGTTTTGGCACTAAAATGAATCTGGAGTAAGTTCAGGATCCTATTTGGTCTGCTGGGACGGTTTGGATGACTCTTCTTGACAGCAACTTGTTGACCTCCACAGTTGCCTGATCCCTGTGACTGGGTGGAACATCTGGGATCTTCTTGGGAACAACAGGTGGAAGAGAAAAGGGTATGACATAACCTCTGGTAATAATTCTTTGTACCCACTTGTCTTGAGTGATACCCAGCCAGACTTCTGGATACAAAGAAATGCGACCCCCGACCGGCTCCAGAGAAGCACAGTCAGGCCCCCTCATCAGGAGCGCTGGTAAGGCTGTCCCCGAGAGGAATCACGACCTCCCTAGTTTTGCGGACCGCCCTTGCCTCTAGGGCGACATCTAACATTTCCTCCATCTCTTCTGCCTCTGAAGGAGGAGTCACCCTGTGCATCCTGGAAAAACCTCTGGGACTTATTGAACCACATTTTACTGCCCCTCTAACCCTTAGGGTATGGTCTAGACGGAACAGTAAAATGCACTCCCATGGCAGAGAGGGTTTTTCCTTCTTGCTCGCACCAGGTGAGAGTGTCCTCTACCTTGGATCCAAACAAGGAGGAACCATCGAAGGGGGCGTTGGTAAAGGTAGACTTGAACAGTTCCGCAAAGTTACACAAACGCATCCAGGAATGACGCCCAAGGGAAATTCCTGAACCTGCTGCTCTACTCCCTCCATCGGCTGCATACGAAATAAGAGCTGACGATAGAGTTCAAGGTGGACAACTGGGCAGAAACCTTGTTAGGGACTCCCTCATTATATGCACCTTGTAGAAAATCTCCTAATGCTTTAAGGAGATCTCTCTGAGGTCTCGTGAAGTGAGTAAGGTAGTTCAGCGATCTAAGGGTAAATGCCACTGAACTAAAGATACGCTTCCCATATCTGTCCATCATTCGAGACTCCTTATTCAGCGGATGAACATAAGTCATCATCTCAGCTAGCTCCTTCTTAGTGGCCGCCGCCATCACCATGGCATCTACAGGAACACCTTTAGACAAAACATCCTTCGCAGGAGGGGCAGAAAGAAACTTATTTGGTCTCCTGGGGACTGGCTCCACGGCATCAGGAGTATCCCACACCTTTCGACTAACTAGTTCCATCAGTTCGTCAAAAGGTAGAGACACCCAAGAGGCTGAACATTGAGACATAAAAGCCTTCAGGGTACACCGACTCCTCATCAGAAGGGGTGACAGTGGGCCAGCCGCACCTCTGCTTACGGATTTCCAAGATGTCTATGAAGGAGACATCAGAGGACAACTTGGGGGACCCTTCTGACTCCTCCAGGTCAGTGTCAGAGGTCAGAGACTCATACTGGGAGTCTACATGCTTCCTCTTACATGTTCTCTTCCACGGGGGCTCCTCAGAAGGACATTCTGGGGCGGTCTTGGAAGAGTGGGGGCCATCAGCCGGTGGCCCCTGAGGCTGAGGGTCTTTGCTGTCCACGGAGGGAGTAGGAGCTGTGACAGAAGTAGATGCTTTAGGGGGAAGAGTGTTGGCACCTCTGGTAGGAGCTGACGATCGGGACAGCACACTCCTCATCATCTCGAATGCCGACCTCTCTAGCTCCAAAGACCTCCCCGGCTCCAAGGAGACCGAGGATGCCGTCGGCTCCAGAGCCACCAGCTCTGAAATAGACATAGGGTTCGAACTCACCCTAGTCAACGTGCCAAATAGGAAGACTGGTTCCAAGCATCACTGTCGGGGTCGACCGGGGAGCTTCGGCCCCCAGACACTACGGATGGCGATGAAAGTGTCGGAGCAGAACTTGGCTCCAAAACAGCTACATGGTGAGCTAGACCCGAAGGTTCCACTAGTGGTGCCAAACACTCTGGCTCCAACAGACCAACATGGCTCGGAGGAGGAATGATCGAAGAGGTCAAAACGGACCCAAGTGGCTCCGGAACCGACTTGAGTCGGAGCCAACAGCAATTTAGGCAAAGCAGATGACTTCAACAGTCTCAGCACTACCCTCTCCACATCTTCTTCTGATACACTCCTGGAAGACCTGGATGACAGAGTAGGGGAGCGGGATCTCTGAGGTATTGAAGATTTTAATATAGCGGAGGCCGGTAGAGGATCCATAGACCAGCTCCGTGAAATGATCTCAGTGGTCGGCTCTGAAAAACTATGAACCAACCCTGTACACAGTAGTGCTCTCAATCAGCACCAAGATCTGTGGAGCCAAAGAGGCAGAAGGCTCATCCATTTTCGTGATCTTAAGAGGTGGCTCCGAGACACCAGCTGGTGCTGGGGAGGGCCTCTTAGAGGACTTTTCCTTTTTAGATCCCTGAGATCTAGAAGAAGAGGAAGAGCTAGCCAGATCTTCCTCAGATGAAGGTTTAAGAAGACCTTTTAGAATAATCTTATTCTTACATTCTTGCAGCATCCTAGGACTAAACGAGTGGCAAAATAAATAGGTTTCCTGTAAATGGATGGCCCCTAGACAGTAAACGCAGTTACTGTGGCTATCCGTGATGGACATTTTCTGCGAACATTTAATACATTTCTTGAAGCCAGATGGGTTTATGGTCCTTACTAACTTTGGACATTCTCACAAAAAGCACACAGAAGAAGAAAAGGAGAGGACACTAGGTCTTCTAATTTAAACAGGCCTAGCCCTGCAGAAAGAGAAAGACAGCACGAGGACCAGGTCCTCTAACTTAAATGGGCTAAGCCCGGGCAAGGAAGGGAGCGGAAAAAACAACTAGGTCTTCTAACTAAAACAGACCTAGTTAAGAGACAAAAGCGGGAAAGTCACACACACAAACCAGAATACAGTAAAACTTTCAAATGGTAACTAAGGCAGAACCATGTTCTGACACCACTAATAACTTGTGACTAAAGCAACTAAGCAAAACAGAACCTCGTTCTGTTAACTATGCCAACAATTGCGAGTGGGAATCCACCAAAAAACAGAGCCTAATTCCTAATAAACACACCAAACTAAGCGCAAAGGCGCCTACAAATACAAATTATGTTAATAACACTAACAATAGCACACAGGATGCCAATCGGATCAGGCCTAAAGGCCAATTTAGCAAAAGAGTGCACACAAAGTGCAGAAGTAAAGGTAACTATTTTAACTACACTAACTTTTAGTTATGTACTCACCATAACTTCAGATGTTTGGGATCCATCTCGCCTACATTCTGACTGATGGGTTCGGAGCCGATCCCTCGGCTCCGACTCGGCACGCTTATGCCAAAGAGCGAAGTCTCTTATTGGCTGAGCTTACTATATCCCAGGATGCACCACTACCAGTCCCCCAGATCTAGTTTGTCCGCATACATGCACACATGCACGCTCTGATTATATAACATCGTCAGATGAACAAGATAAAAACAGTAGAACTCAAACCGTTCAATCTCTTCTGATCTCCAAGGCAGGGGGAAGGAGGGTGGGTATTAGGAATGTAAGTAGATGGATCCCAAACATCTGAAGTTATGGTGAGTACATAACTAAAAGATGTTATGTGATCCTATCTCGCCTACATTCTGATTGATGGGACAGCGTCCCTAGCACCTGAATCCTGGGTGGCTCACTGGAAAACACTCCTGAGTACCGTGGAACCAAATGATGCTCGTCCTTTAGATGCCACATCCAATTTATAGTGGGAAATGAAAGTGTGCGGATTGGACCAAGTAGCCGCAGCACAAATCTCCGATATAGCGAGCTTGGAATGAAAAGCTATAGAAGTAGCCATAGCTCTGGTAGAGTGAGCTTTGATAGATGTTGTAAGTTGCTTATTCAAGAAGAATAAGCCTGAGTTATGCAATCTCTAATCCATTTGGAGATAGTAGCTTTTGTGATGGTTTTACCCAATTTATTGTCTGAGAAGGACACAAACAACTGGTCTGACTTACGAAGTTGCTGAGTCCTGTCTAAATAGAAGCAATTGCCTGTGAACATCCAATTTATGGAGAGTGTATTCTGCTTCATTGGAGAATTTTGGGAAGAAAACTGGTAGCTCTAGAGACTGTTGGAGACAGAGATTAGAACAGACCTTTGGGACAAAGGATGGATTAGGCCTAAGTGATACTCTATCCTTGTGGAAAATCAAGCACGGTGGTTTAATAGACAGGGCTTGAAGCTCTGAAACTCTTCTTGCAGAAGTAATTGCAACTAAGAAGGCAGTTTTCCAAGACAGATATTTTAACTCACATGTAGCAGCCGGTTCGAAAGGGGAAGATGTCAATGCACGAAGCACTAAATCTAGATCCCACGGAGGGGCAGGATGAAAAACTGGGGGTCTTAACAGACCCGCACCTTTAATGAAAGTTTTGCATAGTCTGCTGCTCATCAATGGAGGATCCATGGACTCGTGAAATTTAGAGATAGCCGCTAGTTGGACTTTAATAGTAGAGACAGAAGATCCTTGATTAAACAGGGATGTTAAGAATTTCAAAACCTCTGGGATAGGAGCAGTGATAGGGTCTAAGCCCTGAGTTGAGCCCAGATAGCAAACCTCTTACACTTACTGAGGTACAATTTCTTAGTGGTGGGTTTGTGGGCGAAGATAAAATGTGATTACCTTCCGGTACTAATGTGTGACTTCTGACTAAAGTCGGAAGTGGAGGAGCCAAGCTGTCAACTTCAAGGAGTGAAGGGACTGGTGCTGTTGTCCCGACTGATGAATTAACAGGTCCGAGTTAGGTCTAAAGTCCACGGATCGTCCACCGCATGTTTCTTCAGGTAAGGAAACCATACCTGACGAGGCCAGTATGGGGCAATCAGTATCATTGCGGACCCCAATTGAGAAGCTTTTTGAATGACTTTGGAGAGAAGTGGAATCGGAGGAAAGGCATAAAGTAGCCCTGTTGGCCAAGGTTGTGCTAGAGCATCCATAGCTGGTACTCCCTGATGTGGAGTCAAGGAGAAGAACCTTTTGCACTTGGTGTTTAGTGGAGTTGCAAATAGGTCGCAGCACGGCGTCCCCCATCTCCGGAAAACCTGATCTGCTACTGTTTTGTTTAAGGACCACTCGTGAGGAGAGAGAATTGTCCTGCTTAATCTGTCTGCCAGTATATTCGATTTCCCCGGAATGTGGGTCGCTACCAAGAAACGGCTGGTAGCTACCGCCCATTCCCACACCCTCATGGCCTCTCTGCAAAGGGGGTAAGATCTGGTCCCTCCTTGCTTGTTTAGGTACCAGACCACCGACATGTTGTCTGTGTGGATGGCGATTATGCCCTGAGGGAGAAACCTGTGTAAGGCCTGTAGGGATAGAAGTACCGCCCTCATCTCCAATACATTGATGTGGAGAAGAGTTTCGTCTGGAAGCCAGGATCCCTGAACTAACCTGCCCAGACAATGCCCCCCCCACCCTGTCTGGGAGGCATCTGTCGTCAGGGTGACCACTGGAGAGGGAATAACAAAAGGACTTCCTTGATTTAGATTGGATGTCTGAAGCCACCAGCGAAGGTCCCGTTTGCATGTTTCTGTAATCATGATGGGATGATTGAGGGGAAGGTCCTGAAAGGACCATTGAGTTGACAATAGCCACTGAAGAATCCTCATGTGCAATCTTGCCAGAGGAACTAAAAGAACCGTGGCAGACATTGAACCTAAAACTTGTAGAACCATCCTGGCTGGGGCTTTGGATCTTGAAATCAGAGCTTGAACTTGGCCCTGTAAAGTTTGGATCCTTTCGGCAGGAAGAAAAACCCGCATCAATTTTGAGTTTATCTCTGCTCCTATGAACCTTATGCGCTGAGAGGGCAGCAAGACAGACTTTGACCAATTGAATGTAATCCCCAGGGTAGCACCAAGGGAGATGGTGGCTTTGAGGTTGTCCATTAGTAGATGCCTGGTGGTGGCAGTCAGGAGCCAGTCGTCCAGATAGGGAAACACTTGGAATCCAAGACTCCTCAGGTGAGCAGTCACTACTGCCAAACACTTGGTGAACACCCTGGGGGCTGTGGTGAGACCAAAGGGCAGTGCACAAAATTGGAAATGACTGACTCCTAGGCTGAAGCGCAGATACCTCCTGGACGTCTGATGTATCGGTATGTGATAATAGGCGTCCTTGAGGTCTATGGAGCACATCCAAACATCCTTCTCCAACAATGGGAGAATGGATTGTAACGTGACCATTCGGAATTTGGATTTCGTGACGGATTGGTTCAGTCTGCTGAGATCCAATATTGGTCTCAGGTCCCCTGTCTTTTTTGGCACTAAAAAGAACCTGGAGTAATTTCCGGATCCGATCTGGTCTGTGGGGACTGGCTGGATGACTCCTTTTTCTAGCAGCTTTAAAGCTTCTGCGGCTGCAATTTCCCTTTGACTGGGTGGTGGGTCCGGGACTTTTTTGGACGGTGGGGGTGAGTATGTGAATGGGATGGTGTAACCTCCGGCAATGATCCGAAGCACCCATCTGTCCTGAGTGATTGACTCCCAGGCTTTTAGGTGCTTGGCAAAACGACACCCGACTGGCTCCGGAGCAGCACAGCCGGGCAATCCCTCATGATGTGTGGGAGGCTAAAGAGCCACGAAAGGACTCGCGGTCTCCAGAATTGCGGGGCCCTCTGCCGCCTCTGGGACGGCGTCTCCCAGAAAAATTTCCCCGTCCTCTGCCTCTGGAAGGGGAATCTTCCTGCTGTTGGGGAAAAAACTTACGTGATTTACGGAACCACATCTTCCCCCCTCCTTTAGCCTTGGGATAAGGCCGAAAGGGAGTGGAATAACGGGCACCTATGGCAGATAAAGTTTTTCCCTCTTGCTCACAGCGGGTAAGGGTGTCTTTAACCTTAGGTCCAAACAAAGAGGGCCCATCAAAGGGAGCGTCGAAGGAAGACTTGAAGGCCTCCGAACTGACACAAGCGGAGCCAGGCTTGTCTCCGTGAGCCACGCCTGTGCCTGCCGCTCTACCCGCCTTCGGCCGCATAGGAAATGAGCCTCATGGACGAGTTAGAAACTGACGTAAGGATAGCCAACTGAGAGCTAACCGACTGGGCTAGCTGCTCAGGTAGGTTACCCGAGAGGGAATCTGACAGCTCCTTGACCAGATCCCTCTGAAGCCTGGTAAAATGTGCCAAATAATTCAGAGACCTTAAAGTAAAGGCCGCTGAAGTCAGGGTGCGCTTCCCACCTGTCCATGCTCCTAGACTCCTTATTAGGAGGATGGACGGACGTTGAAGCCTCTGCCACGTCCTGTTGTGTAGCAGATGCCACCACCATGGCATCTACAGCCACGCCTTTAGTGAGGAACTCCTTCTCGGGTGGGGCAGACAAAAATTTATTAGGACGAGAAGGGACTGGTTCCACGGTATCTGGATGTTCCCACGCCCTTGACAAACTAAATCCAGAAGCTCGTCAAGGGCGGAGACACCCAGGAGGCGGAGGGCTGAGCCCCAAAGGCCTTGAGGAGCACTGACTCATCAGCAGAGGGGGGTTTGGATATCCAGCCGCCTCGTTGTTTGAGGATCTCTAAGATGTCTGCAAATGAGACATCATCCGAGGACGACTGGGACCCCTCTGCATCATCAAGATCAGTGTCCGATGTAATAGACTCGGAGTCCACGTGCTTCCTCTTGCACGATCTCTTCCTTGGGGGTTCCTCTGAAGACAACTCCGAAGAACCCTCAGGAGGAGGGGAACCCCCAATGGGGGTAACCTCAGGCCCAGGGGCTCCGCTGCCTACGGACAGGGGAACTACCAAAGACCCAGTCTCCACGCCCAGGGAAGGTGCCGGTAAAGCCGGAGAGATGGCCGAAGAAGACTTGGCCAAGGCACTCCTCATAGCTCTGAAAGCCGGACCCCCAGAGTCCTGGGAGTGTCCGGTCCCCGGAGCCATGATAGCCGACGGAAGTCCCGCAGCCGAAGCACCGAGAGGGAGGCTCGGAACCGAAAGCATAGGTCCCGAAACATCCCCCCCGGGTCCAGCCGAAGAAGTCCGTGTACCAAACTCGGACCAGAAGGCCCGGGTTGGAGTAAGGGTCGGAGCCGACCCTAAGATCTCCACCGGCTCCAACAGCACCTGCTCCGACGGAGCCGAAGCGGTCGGAGGAGGAATAGCAATGGGATGGGTTTGGGCAATCGGCTCCGAAGCCAACTGGGTAGGAGCCGAAACAAATTTTTGAAAGACTGGGGACTGGAACAGTCTTTGGAGCACCCTGTCTATATCTGAATCCGACATCCTCGAAGACCGAGAGGATACTGAACGGGTTCGAGATGGCCTCTCCAACGGCCCCAAAGGGCTAGGGGACCGGCTCCGAGGCGACCCGATGACTATCGGCGCCGAAGGAATACCCACACTAGATTCCATCGGTGCCGAGGTGGACTTCGGCGCTGAGGAGGAAGTGTCTGAGCGGGCAACCTTTGTCGGCTCCGAGACCAGTGGAGCCGACGAAGGTGACCCGCCTCTCGATGCCCCAGCCATCGGCTCCGAAGCCAGAGGAGTCGAGACTGGTGGCATCGAGGCAGACTGTTCCGCCCTCGGCTCCGAAGTCCTTGGAGCCGAAGGAGAAGCCTGCCTATGTCTTTTGGCGGTCGGATCTGACGGACTGGTCGGAGCCGACGCCCTTTTCTTTTTAGCCGGAGAAGGAGAGGATGCCAAAGCTTCTTCAAAGGAAGGTTTTATTAACCCTTTAAGAATAAGTTTATTTTTCCTCTCCTGGAGGACCCTTGAGGAAAAAGCGTGACACACACTGCATGACTCTTGTAAATGTTTTGCACCCAAACAATACACACAGAGCGAGTGATCGTCTGTGATGGACATCTTGAAATTGCATTTGGTGCATTTTTTAAAGCCCGAAGGTCTAGGATTCTGAGACATTATGGCAAAAAATCAGTAATCCCTGACAGAAAATACACTATCCACTGACTTTCTGTTTACTGACACTACCTAATAATAGGTTTACAGTTGCCGTTTAGTAAAGAAACCGTCACAAATTAGTAAGGGTACTTTGAAACCCTGTAAGGTTTAAGGGGGTTGACTGACCGGGAAGGCCCTAAGATGAGGGAGACCTAAAATCAAACTCAACCCAATCACACAACAAAGTCTTTTCACAAACTCCAAACACACACAAAAGTGAAGAATAGCCGTTAAAACAGCTTTTTATGACAAGAACAGCAAAATTCTGACAGAAAAAAGTTAGTAAATTTACTACTCAGCTCAGCCAGCTCGAGACCACGTCTTCGCAGATTAGCGGCAAACGAGATCTGGGGGACTGGTAGTGGTGCATCCTGGGATATAGTAAGCTCAGCCAATAAGAGACTTCGCTCTTTGGCATAAGCGTGCCGAGTCGGAGCCGAGGGATCGGCTCCGAACCCATCAGTCAGAATGTAGGCGAGATAGGATCACATAACATCTATGCTAAACGACTATAATATAACAGGTTAGACTAGAAATACAAAAATTTTTGAATAAATTCAAAAAACTTAGCCAAAGCCAAAGAGGAGCACAACCAAACTCGTCGACGTGGCAAACGAGATCTGGAGATTGTACTGGTGCACCATGGGATACCTACCTAGCCATGAGCCAACTAGAAGACTTTCAGCTTGTAAACAGGCCGAGTAGGAGCAGAGGATCGGCTCCGATCCCATATGTAAGAATGAAGGTGAGATAGGACTACAGAACATCATGCTATTGCACATTCATACTTTGCAAACAGTACTTATCTGCACCATCACTGTTAGAGAGTTATGCAAATCTGCTCGTTTATGATGGCAAGTGCAAGACGTCTAAAACTAAAATCCACTGATCTATCCACCCTCTTTAATTAGGATGATATCCCTGACAAAATCAGACTACAGAGAGGGTAGTACAATAATTCAAGTATATTGGGAAATGTATTATTGGCTATTAAAATGTTAAATGATTTTTCTTAAATCTCTAGTTGGCCATGCATGCCAAGTTAAAAAATTAATAAAAACTTAGATCAACAGAGACATGGTATTCTTTAGGTAACCATATGAAATGCTGGGACCTGCTAGAGTGAGTCCCGAAATACAGAGACTGAACGGACTTACATATACTAAGTCTGAGATGTCATTTCTCAGATTATTCCCTTTTCTCCCAGGTATGGTGATCTCAGAGTTGGTATATTTATATGTTTGGGGAATTCTGGGGGAGATTGCCTTCCAGCAAAAAGAATTCTCAACGATGAACAGGGATTTTCGAGATTCACTCTTCTCCTGTGTTTTATGTCATTTTTTTCCAGTTTGTCGGCACTCAGCATTTCAAGTGCCGACATTTCAATAGGGAGCCCATTCTTTAAGACATAAAGGCATCCCAACTTAATGACACAACTGCATATATAGAGATTCATTCAATCACCATACTGTCAGCCTTCCTCATCATCCTAGCTAAGGATTACAGCAAGCATTCTAAAAGGACTTGTACCCACTGAAAATTCCCTTGCTCTGATTCAGGAGGGTCCCCAGCCTAGGCTTCCTTATGGACTAAAAATAGTATACAAAATATCCTTAGATATATGCAGCAGTGGCTCCTTGTGATTCTTGACCCCATTATACATCCTGTCATCAGGAATGGACATTGAAAATATTTATTTCTTTATTTAACGTTTGTTGATCAGAAAGTCCGACTAGGACAGAGCCTATTTTCAGTGGAGGCCTGGGGAGAAATGCTCCAGATGCATGTCTTTGGAATGTGGGAGGAAAAGGGAGTACCTGGAGGAAACCCATGCGAATGCAGGGAGGACATGCAGACTCCACACAGAAAGCAGCCTAGCTGAGAATCAAACCGGAGAACCTCTTGCTGTGAGGCGACAATGTTAACTGCTGCACCACCCCAATACTCAAGAATATAGACATTAAATTGGCAATAGTGTACAATCTACCCACCCTGTAAACAGAGCACCACCATCTAGAACCTTTCACACCCTGATCATGGTAGAGATCACAGTCCCATACTGACCTTCCAGAACCTCCACAGCACCAATCTGAAGACCCTGTTTATACTGACTTAACATGTTAATTTATCAAAGCCTTCAGCCTGATCCTATCCAGATTATAAAATAATCAGTGCTCTTCTTAATATTGTTCTAGACATATGCACACACATATCCCCATAGTGAATGAAGAACTCAGCATATACAGTAGTTTCACTCATCTCTCATCAATAATGCCACACGTGCTGGTAGTCATTGATACCTCCAATTTGAGAATACTTTGTCAGCAGTTGCCATCCACTATAATGGCCCGTCAGTGACCTGTTACCCCACTACCCCCATGGCTGTACCAAAGGATGATGCACCCCCTGTTCCCTACCTCCCCACCTCACACATAGTACTAGTCTCACCTGCTCATTGAGTAGATTTAGTGTTAGGCACTGGACAAGGGATGGTACACATTATGTAGATATTAATGAGGTGCCTTCAGTATGCCTTTGCATCAAACCACACCACTACTGCACTGGTTAACAAACTGAGTGTACCACATTAGTTATTGAATGCCCTCTAAGACTACACCCACACCTGAGAGCTTTTTACAACTAAATTTTTGGAATAATGACAGTCAATCATCTTGAGTCCAAACTTTTCTTTTTTATTATTTTAATGCAGTAAATTCCTACTACTGCCATGTTTACTCAAATCACATATCAAGGAAAAAACATTCTAAAATCCACAAATAATTATTTAACTTTTTTGTTAATTTATTTGAACTGCATGGGGTTTTGCTATAGGCTCCAACTTCCTTCTGCATTTCAAAGATATGTGAATGTGTGAACTATTGATGTTTAAATGTCTTGAGAGGTGTGTGCGTGTGCCCAGAGGTAGGCTGGTACCGCATCTTAGACTAGCTCTTGCATTTTCTGTATGACATGTTTCGAGTTAGGCTCTTGCTCATGATGATCATGAAGTGCATATAAATAAAGTACTGAAAAATGGATGGCAGAATGAACTAACACATGCATACTTTTGTAAATGAAATCTCCACAGCTCTCGACCTTCCACCTCCAGAATGTAGAACACTTACTAACAACTTCACCTAGGAAGCTCAAATGATGGTTAAAATGTGTTACTTTATACTTATAAAAAGTTATTTTCATAAAAGAATATGATTCAGTGTTATTTATTATGTATAACAGTCAAAAAATTCTGAACACAAAGTGTGTGGCAGACCCTTTCAGAGTGGAACAACAAGGAACATAGACATTTTAAGACTCAGAAGGTGGAATGTTCCTCAATGAGATAAACTTGATGGAACGCTCCTTTCTTAAAAAAAAAAATGATTACAAACTGATACAAGTTTCAGGTTAACTGTTTACTAAGTTTCAGATTATTACCAAATGATATAAAACTACCTCTTCTCTACAACTCATATAGTTATCATTTGCTAATAAAGTAAGTGGGCTAGTCCAAATAACATCTGAGCCAAGATCATGGAGACATACATTACAACACAGTATTTGTAATAAAAGAGATATGTAAGATATAGTACTTGCAAAATGTGACATTCAAGAAATTACATTCTCTTTTTTGGTAGCTGCTAAAGCATACTTGCAAATTGTTAACATTCAAAATTATATTTTGTACTTAGTAATACACGTTTGGATAATTCAGTGCCATCCTTATGCAATATATATCTCAGTGAAATAAACTGTGTTTGTTACGTTCTGTTACTGAGCAATCATTAAATTCTGTAATAAATAAAAAACACAAGCTCTGTGCCACTGGCTACAGGAAGCAGCTTGTTAACATCTTAAGAGTCTTAATCCTCTGTACTAGCTGCCAATCTTTACTGACACTTTACTAATTCCTCCTGAAATTTAGATAACACGACTTGTATACTACCCATAAGCTGTAAATTCCATTCCCATCACTTTTTGAATAAGAATCTTGCATATTTCAAAAAGATGCCCTTATTCTCTCTACAGAGTTTAAATCATACAGCAATCATATATTACCTTTAACTATTTTTAAAAGCTCCCTGCATGCAAGCATACACCCATATTCTAAGTTGTTTGCCCTGATGGGAATCACTGTGCTGGCGAGAACAGATCAGACTCCTCTATCCCCAGTAACTGGCTCTATCTCATCAGTCTCCTGGCATTCCTAGGCCAGCTGGGAGACCATCCCCAATATGTCATGAATTTGCTTTGGGGCTTTCTCTTAGTGGTCTGTGCCTGGTATACCTCACACAGGAGGCTACCGGGGGCATCCTCACTAGCTTCTCTTGATTCAGCGAAGCAGTAGTTGCACTCTTAACAGTGGATGGGAAATCGGAAATTCACCCCTGGTCCACCACCTGTGTCTCTAAATGGCCAGAGGCAACCTGTAAATGTTTGACCACGTATGCCTTATCTTACACATACCCCTAAAAATAACCTCTGGGGCACCAAACTTGTTGGGTACACTTGGGATGCATGGCTGAGTTTAAAAAAGCCCTTGTAGTTGTTAGCCTTGTATACACCTATGAGCTTATGGCATCCCCAAGAAGGCTGGAATCAGACTATGTCAAGCACTGTGAGCTCTGAACCTTGTTGTGGATCATTTCTGACACTTACATCCATGGCCATGTACAACGCTGCTGTTACTGCATCAATGGCCAGGTACAATGCTGCTGTTACTGCATCCACAGCCAAGTACAATTACTGCATCCATGGCCATGCACAATGCTGCTGTTACTGCATCCATAGCCAGGGACAATTACTGAATCCATGGCCAGGCACAATGCTGCTGTTACTGCATCCATGGCCAGGGACAATTACTGCATCCATGGCCAGGGACAATGCTGCTGTTACTGCATCCATGGCCAGTAATACGCTGATGTTACTGTGTCCATGGCCAGGAGTATGCTGATGTTACTGTGTCCATGGCCAGGAACAATTACTGCAGCCATGGCCAGGTACAATGCTGCTGTTACAGCATCCATGGCCAGGCACAATGCTGCTGTTACTGTGTCCATGGCCAGTAGTATGCTGCTGTTACTGCATCTATGGCCAGGAGTATGCTGATGTTACTGCATCCATGGCTAGGAACAATTACTGCATCCATGGCCAAGTACAATGCTGCTGTTACTGCATCCATGGCCAGGCAGTACGCAGTTGTTACTGTGACCATGGCCAGATAGTATGCTGCTGTTACTGCGTCCATAGCCAGGTAGTAGGCTGCTGTTACTACGTCCATGGCCAGGTACAAAGCAGCTGTTACTGTGTCCATGGCCAAGTACAATGTTGCTGTTACTGTGTCCATCTGTAAGTTCATCTCTCACTCCCCTAACCTTCATTTGTGAACAAGACCCTGAGATATATAAACACCTCCACATGAAGTAACTTCCATCCCCCCAACTGTAGAGGGTAATTGACTTTCTTCTGTGAAAGAATAATGACATCTGATCTTGAGGTATGATTTTCATTCCAACCCCTTCACATTTATCTGTGAACTCAAGTTCAGAGTTTAAGTACCTGAGCCAGGGCACTGTACAAATAAATGTATACAGAGCTACATAAAAACATAACTATATATAAATTAAATAAACAACAACATTAAAAGAAATAAGTTAGTGGTTAACTGTACGCTAAGTCAGACAAATGCATTTTTAGGCTCTTTTAAAATCTGCTAATGTGGGTATGTCCCAGAGCCAGCCAGGAAAATATGTTCCGTAAGAAAGGACCATGCTAGCTAAAGGAGTGACCAGAAGAATCGAAGTTGTAGCATGGAACAATAAGGAGGTCTTGTGAATTGGAGTGCAGTGTGGGTTGGATTATAGCTGTGAAGAAGGCCCCATGGTTATACTGGGCCAAGGTCATGGAGTGAAAGACAAACCATATCAAGAATCCTATAAATAATTCATTGCCTTACTAGAAGCCAATACATGTTCCACAGTATTAGGATAATTTAATGGTGTCTTGTTACTCCTGAAAGTAAATGAGCAGCAGAATTCTGCACCAAATGTAATTGGGCAATCTCTGAATCAGTGAGCCCGATATAGAGCATTACAATAATCTAGCCAAAATTATGCCAAAGCAAGAACAACAGTAGGAAGGTCACTAGGAGGAATAAAGTGCTAGGTAAGACTGATATTCAGCATGTGGAAACAAGATTTGACAACAGCTGAAATGTGGTCCTTAACTGTCAGCCTGTCATCAAAAGTCATACCACAATGTACATACCAGACATCAAAGTCAAGTGTGGTCAAGAAGACAGCTTTTTCTACAAACAACAAAGATGCAACTGTAGTGCCCAGTGCCCACAGACTGGATAATGCCAGACCTCACCTGCAGTTTGATATCTTGTTCATGAAAGTCACAAATAGGAAAGAAGACAAGGTACCCTCGGCTGGAGTACTATGGCTACCCGAAATGCATTCTACTTAACACCAAGATCGTGAACAAACTCTTATTCCACAAATACAGGATCTGAATGCCACATAGCAGTGACCCTGGAACCCCATCCTGGTGAAGCACCCCTCAAAAATACTTTCTGGGCTATGCAGTCATATGCATCATACAGGCCCACAAAACCCACGTTGACAGGACTGACAAACTTCCACAACCTTTCTATTATATGTAGCAAAGACAAAGTTGATACACCTTTTCATGGCCAGGATGGAAATCTGCATTTATGCTCCAGAATCTTAAGCTCAGCTATGGTATATATTTCTAGATATAGGTTCTTCCAGGAAGGCTGAGGGGTGTGAGCTCTCTGTAACTGTAACACACTAACCTATTGGCATTTTATTAAATTCCAGTGAAAGTAGCTTCTTGATCATAAAACAAAAATATTTAATGCCTTAAACTTTTTAAAATCTAATGACTACAGTGAACATTCAATTGTAGGATTCAGAAGAGCAACCTACACAGATGTACTGCTACCTCATAACACTGAAAAGAATACTGTACTAAATCTGTGGTTATGATGATGCCATTCAGTTTTACTTGTTTACTTGGTATCACTATGGTCATTCAAACCTCTGTTGCTCGAATTCCAGTAACTTGCAACCAGGGACTCAAAAAGCTGTTACCTCGTCCGAGCAGGTGGTCGTGCTTGAATGCGAGTTCAACCATACAGCTTGTGGCACCATCTGCTTGCATCCTTGGAGATGAACAGAAACAAGTGCTTGTGGACCAGGTAGGCAGGTAAAAGGAACGGGGAGGGTGCTTTTATGTTTAGGGAGGTACGGGGAGTGCAATGCATACTTTAGAGTTAGGGAAGGGGAACAGGGATTTTAGGTTAAGGAAGTGATCCAGAATTTAGGTTTAGGGAGGGTGAAAGTGGATTTTAAGTTTAGGCAGCAATCTGGGATTTTAGTTTAGGGAGAGGAACTGGGGCTTAGGGTTAAGAAATGATCGTGAGTGGGAGGGGCAAGGGGATTTTAGGTTTACACAGCAATCCAGAATGGGAGAGGGAAGAAAACTTAAGGGTTAGGGAGGGTAAGGGGATGTCAGATAAAGGGAGGGAGCAATGGGGGACTTTAGCTTTAGGCACTGGGTGGGAGTTTTTAGGGTTAGGATCCAGGTTTTGGTAGGGACAGTTAACATTATGGGAGAAGAGCTACTGGAAGACAGAAGACTTGGCATTGAGCAAGTGGCAGTGAGGATATGCGTCTCGAACAAATGCGTCTCAAGCATGTCAGATTGCTTTGTAAAATTATGTGCATTGTATAAGTGAAAACAGATACTGCTGAGTCACATTTGTTATGCTTAATAAAACTATTTCTTTTGTCTTTATAACTAGGTCATGGTAGAAAATCTGCTGGTCCTGTTCACATACCTGCAAAGGTAAATAAAACAAGATAAAAAATACAGCAGTAAGGTTAGTAAAGAAATAAAATGTTGAAAGTCTTGTAAAGCTTCACTCAGATGTTTAACAATTTTGGAGTATCTTATATCACAGAAGTGTTGGGGGAAGGCTGAGCATACTTAAATATATGCCAGCATACATATAGATACATACTGATCTTGAAATGCATTAGCTAATCAGTATTCTACAAGGCAATTTAGCAGTCAATTCCATGCATTGGCAGCACTCTTAGTAGTGTAAAACTTCCTGAGGTCCAAGATGTGGTTTATTCCCACTTGTGACTTACCCACTCTGGGCCAGCAATCAAGAAGCCTGAATCCTCACCACTGGCACTGGAGAGGGACGTTCACTTGGAACAAAAAGGGATACACCCATTATTTCCAGATGCTGCTCTCTGCATCAAGCACAATTTCCTTTAAGAGCACACAGGGAACACACTCAGCCTCGGGTCTGTTTCTCTCTCTAGGTCACCAATAAGGCTGCCCAGTGGCACAACTGTAGAGTTAAGTCCTCAGCCGAGTGCCCAAGCCAAGTCCTCCAGCACCCTCTCTGTGAAACCAGTCTTTGTGTACCTGCTCACAGTAGCTGACACACATGCACTTCGAGATTTGATTTTCACACACACACACACACACACACACACACACACACACACACACACACACACACACCTGGGAAAGGCTGGTACAGATTTACTAGCTATACCCCCTTCTGCCCAGACAAGTAGTTACACTGCCACCAGACACTCCAAAGCCAGCTACTCAAAGGTTCTTGTAAGGGTACCCAATTATACTGGGTGAAATTAATATTAATACAAATGATAATTTTGACCAAACAGCCAAGCTTTCAGGAGTGGCCACAGTGTCACCAATAAATATAAGTAGTCTCAAAGGTTAAAATTTTCTCTAGAGAATCACCAACAATGAAAACTTTAAATATATTTAATAATAAAAAAACATGAAAATACTAAATATCTTTTTATAATAAAGACCAGAGATTCAGTCACAGGAAATATTAAAAACACAGATGGACAAGTTTACGCAGTTACAGCAAAACAATACTTAACTAATCTCACTATATTTTACTGACCAATCTACATAACTATTATTCCTTGGTTACTATAGCAAGGCAAGATGAAGTAGGTGAGGGGTTCATCCTTGTCAGATTCCAAGAACAGAGTGCTCGGAGACTTCAAATAAACCACTAAGACTTCAGTGTCAACTAATATTACACATTATTTTTAGTGATGGATTACAGAACATCACATACATCTGGCCATCTGACTTCTGGTTCTGGCTGGCTAGAAACTGCCAGGATTTAGTACCTTTGTGTCAATAACACACACACACACACACACACACACACACACACACACACACACACACACACACACACACACACACACACACACACGCTAAGATCTGCTGCAGCTCCTGGAAGTCATAAAACAATTTCAAGCCTATACCCTTCCAGAGTAGCAATTAGTTCACCCCAATGACAATGCAGGAAGCTTCCTAGTGCAGACGTTTTGTCTCTGTCTGCATTGAGAACTGTAAGGTAAATGGCCTAGGCCCAGTCATTTTATTTTAGAAAATTTTCAAAGTTTGAGATTAATCTCTTCTCTTCTATTATCCTCTGTCGAAACATAAACATTTAAACAGTTACAATAACGCATGTATATTTCTTTTTCTGTCAAAACAGGGTAGACTGTTGGTACATGTTTAACACAAGCATCTGCACAATTTAGTTTGCTATACAAATGACATATAATTCTTTACAAAATTCCAGCTAGCTGTGCTGACATATGTTACACATCCACTGCCCTACTTCTCCTGGCATAGCTGGCAATACCTCACATTGTCAAACCACTGTTTGCAGCTGATGGTCTCACTGAATTCCATTCTTTCTCCCCAGTTTCACCTTTTTACTCTTCCTTTTCACGAACATACTGACCACATCATGTCCATGTTTTTTGACTGATGCTGTCAATATTATAAATGTTATTAAAATGAATTGGACGTTTTTGGTTTCCCTGGGACTTTGGCTAAGACTGGTGATCAAGACACGTTTGTAAGGAAGAGAGGGAAGATTTTTAAAGATATTTTGCAGATATAACGGTATAAGTGTGAAACAGTGATATGGCATTTTTAAATGGTATCACTGTACTTACAGTAAATATGTAGCACATGTCACACACAACATTAGGCAAAGTAATAATAATACTTTTATTCCTGCAAGGTTTGATTGTAGTATATGCTGCTAGTTTCATCAAATGTAATGTATTACATATTGGTATGATAACTAAAGCTTTAAATGTTGGAATTAATGAGAATTAGAGAATGGCAACCTGTTGATCGACACTGTGATTGGAAAATGAACATTCTCCAGCAGGGTGTTAATCTACAGATAGCATCTTCTGAAAAACAAGTCTGTTGCTTCATGGCAGCATAATAAGCTGCCATGGAGTTCAGACTGAAAGAAAGCTAACTGTTGCCATTATTTTACACTCACTAAGCAGCGTTTCTGCTGTTCAGTGAGTGTAAAATTATAACAAACAAAAAAATTGAGAAGACTGTGTGTGTTTGTGTGTGTATGAAAGTGAGAGCGAGATCGATTGAGTTTTACATTAGCTAAAGCAGCTCTTTTGTTTGTTTAAAAAATAAAAACAAACATATAATAAAAAAAAATAGAAAAGTGTGCAGTTTACTATTAAATTTCCAAAGTGCCTGTGCTCAACCGGCATGTGGTCGAAAGGTACTTTTCAAATGGGCAGACTAAAGTCTTTCGGCTTTTCCCGGTTAGGGGTCACCACAGTGGAACTTCGGTCCGCTCATGACTGGCAGTGGATTTTTATGGTGCAGAATTGCCAGCCCAATGCCAAACCTTCAAAGAAGGCATGCCCATTCACGCTCGCACCTACCTGCATGTCTTTAGCGTCACTTGACCGTGGGGAGGACATGCAGACTCCACACAGAAGGCACTCCAGCCGAGAATCGAATGGGAGAACCTCTTGCTGTGAGGCGACGACGCCAACTGCTGCACCACCGCGGCAGACTGCCAAATCAAAATACATACACTACACTACAACAAATGGGTAGTGCAGTTTGAGTATCTGAGTTTGGCATTGTGCAGGGAGATCGCAGTTCAGTGAGGAACAGGGAATTAGCCCATTTCCTCACTATAGTGCGATCTCAGAGTTGGTAAATTTAATTTGCAGGGTGCAGGGTGGAGTAGCCCCCTTGAAAAATAGTACAATTAGCATACCGTTGACTGTAGAGTGTAACGGTACATTAATGTGCATAGCATGGGTGACTGATGTCACCTCTTGCTATGTTGAATACATCGAACTACGGATGTCGATGTATTCATTTTTGCCATGGCTGCTGTTTCAAAGTTCCGAATTCACCATTTTGGGTTGACACGTTGATGCAGCTTCGGAATTTTCAATAGTAAACCAAGTGTGCAGGTGCGTGTGTTTATTTTTTTCTGTTTGTGAGTGTATGGGTACTTCTGTGTATGAAAGCGAGTGTGTGTATGTGTGTGTACACTCACGAGAGAGATCGAATAGTGGATGGAAGTTATTTAAAATTAATTGGTATGCATACCTCTCTCAACCTCTTAGCTCAAGAAATGCAGATAAACCCTAAAGTAATGTGAGGCAAATGCTTAAAGGGACATTTTAAATATTGCTATAATACAATTAGAAAGTTGGTGTAATAACAGGATTTATGTTAAATGCATTTTTATGAAGGATATTAAAGTCTGTAACTCTAATATAATTCATTATTTAGTGAAACTCCAATGATTTGCGAGCAAATCCCAAATTTTATAAGGAAGACACAAAAAAAAAGGGCAAAAATATGGACATTCTGAGAAAATCTGTACAGTTGAGACGTACATGCATGAAACTTGCAATGGCTGGCGTTATTAACTATTGCAATCTTGTGCTTTTAAAGGTACCTATGTGTGTGTGTGTGTGTGTGTGTGTGTGTGTGTGTGTGTGTGTGTGTGTGTGTGTGTGTGTGTGTGTGTGTCTCTCAGAGAGAGAGAGAGAGAGAGAGAGAGAGAGAGAGAGAGACAGAGATGGAGTGAGTGTATGTAGAAATTAAATAATTAAAACTTATATTTCGAATGTAAAGTACTTCCCCCAACAACAGTTAATAATACTGCAGCAAGTCAGAAACATTAGGCGAACGAACTAGTTTACATTAAAAATATATAAAAAAAAATGATATATATATATATATATATATATATATATATATATATATATATATATGGGTCTACTTCATAACACTGAAATTTCATAACAATGAATTTCATAACATTGAGACCAAAACCTCTAAATCCCAAAACACTGAAAACCCAAAACATTGAAAACTCAGAACATTCAAAGTGTGCTTCATAACATTAAAAACTACAATGCATATGTAAATAACATGCTCTACACCTATAACACTACCTAACAAACACACTTTCTACTGCGTTTCTGCAGGGGGGGCAAGCCCCCCTGCACTCCCCATGTGGGGGGCTCTGCCCCCTACCCCTGTAAATTAAATATACCAAAACCAAGATCGCACTATGTATCAGAATCATGGGTCTACTTTGTTTCATTGAAAGCTCATTTCACTGAATTTGAATTCACCCTTACCAAATCGCTGAAAGCTCAAATTACTCATTTCACAGAATCAAATTTCACTGAAGTGAAGTGCTGGAACTGTGTAGAGCACTGTAAGGCAAGTAAAAAGCTTATGCCCTTTTCCCCACTGTAGTGCGATCCTAGAGTTAGTATATATGGTTGGGGGGTAGGGGGCACAACCCTTATATTGGGAGCGCGTGGGGGGGCATACCCCCCCCCAGTTTGGTTTTATATTATATTTCACTGAAAGTTTCAAAACAATACATTTTAAACCAAAGACATGCATACTTACAACACCAATGACTAACTCTTTCCAGAAGATAATATATAACCCAAACTATGTGGGGGGCTGTGCCCCCCACACACAACCCAACCATATATAACTAACTACAGGATTGCACTACAATAGGGAAAAGGGCATATACCTTTTACTTGCCTTATAGTACTCAACACAGTGCCAGTACTTCACTTCAGTGAAATGTGATTCGGTGAAATGAGTTTTCAGTAATTTGAGATTTAGGCGATTTGGTCAGGGTGAATTAAAATTCAGTGAAATGAGCTTTCAATGAAACAAAGTAGACCCCACAATCATACACTGAGGTTAGGAAATTAAATTTTTTCCACTGTAGTGCGATCTTGGAGTTGGTATATTTAATTTACGGGGGGTGTGGAGGCAGAGCCCCATACATGGGGGATGCTGGAGGGCTTTCCCCCCTGCAGAAACACAGTAGAAAGTGGGTTTGTTAGGTGGCATTGAAGGTGGAGGGGATCTTATGTACTTGTGGAATGTAGTTTTCAATGTTATGAATCACACTTTCAATGTTCTGAGTTTTCAGTGTTTTGAATTTTTGAGGTTATGGTCTCAATGCTATGAAATTCAATGTTATGAAATGTCAATGTTATGAAGTAGATCTCTCTCTCTCTCTCTCTATATATATATATATATATATATATATATATATATATATATAAAACAAAAACAACCAATTTAACAGATAGCCCATTCTCGAAGTGCAATAATTTGAGTGTATGTATTACTATGGTAATAATGCCCTTTGCCCTTTCAGGGGTGTAGAGGCCCTCCGCCTGCGGTGCTGGGCCTCAGACACCTGTGGGTAGGTGTTATTTCCACAATAACACACAACCTGTTGAGCATTATTGCTTGCTTGTTATTCTATTGAGGAAAAAGCATGTCTCCAATGTGCTTAGCAGGGATGTATTAGAGTCTACAGGATATAGGAGTTTTACTTTTAATACAATAGATTATGTTAAAAATTATAAGACTAGGTTTAATGCAGAGGAAGAATTATTCTGGAAAGAATATTGTTGGCAGGTGTGTTTGAATGCATGTTGTACACATAGTCTGAATGATGAAGGAAAGTTTACTATACTGCTTTCCAGAAAAAGGTTAAGACATTTATACATGTTAATTTGATCATGTGATGTGTGTAATTATTTTTAAGTCTTTATGATTTGGTAAAGCACAGTATGAAGTCATCACTTGTTTGACAAAAGCACTTATTGTGTTATTAAATCTACCTTTTTATTAGTATTTGTTTTATTACAATGTTTTAGAAACTAACTTCAACCAGATACTCTTTCCTCCTCAGAATCTGTGGTTTATACCCTAAAGAACAAGTAGGGAGTAAAATCTACACCAGAACCTTGATATTTTGGGGTTACTGTACAAAGGCAGATGGTTGTACAGAAGTGGGCAGTTATCTATTCCACTTCTATTCTTTGACAAATGCTGTCTGCAATGCAAGTGAAAAAAAAAATAAACATGAAAACAGAAGTGGAAGTACTGCCTCCATTCACATATGGGTGCTATTATGCTGAAGCTTCCTGTCGAGCATAAATCAAAGGCAGGCAATGTGCATCAAAATGAAACAGACAATAGAACAGCTTTTGAATACCACGAGTCATTCCTGAAAAGGTAACACTGACACAGTGGGACTAATCCCATCAATAAAGAATAAGTAAAAATGAAAAAAAAAAAAAAAAAATATCTATCTATATATATATATATATATATATAGGTTTACTTGAAAACACAGACGACACCACAAAACCGACAGTTCAAAAGCACGAAACTTCACATGCCTGACAAACCACAATCCCGACAATCAACAAAACAAAGCAAATATCTTTTCCGAAAAACACACACAACACAAGCACACCAAAAACCTTACAAACCTACACTAAACCTTACATACATGCACTAACCTTAACCCAAACCCTAAGGTCCATCACTATCGCATACTCACATTACCCGAGCCTTAATCCTAACTCACTTAACCCACCCCTAACCCTAAAGTCTGTCACTATCGCACACTTACCTTACCCGCACCCTAACCCTAACTCACTTAACCCGCCCCTAACGCTAAAGTCTGTCATTATCGCACACTTACCTTACCCACACCGTAACCCTAACTCACTTAACCCGCACCTAACCCTAAAGTATGTCACTATCGCACACTTCCTTAACATGCCGGTGTTCTCAACATTGGGCTTTTCAACTGTCGGTCATCTCCGACCGGTGTTCTCGTCGTCAGTGTTTTGGCGTGCCTGTGTTTTCAAGTACACCCATATATATAGCAAAAATGCTGGGCAAATTACTACTATTGATCATGCTGTATTCACCTACCTGCTTGTCACAGCAGTAGACTAAGGCCATTGAAATTTTTTCTATACACTGTATGTTAGGTGACTTATATTTGAGCCTAATATTTAATATCACACAAGCAGGGTGGTGCAGTGGTGCAATGCATCATGGCAGCGAGTGGTCAATTCATATTTTACCAATGATGAAGTGTTTTTGTTTGGTCATGAGAGTTGTTTAAGTGATCCAAGAACAGTCCTCTTTAGCCAGTAATGAGTTTACTATATATATATATATATATATATATATATATATATATATATATATGTGTGTGTGTGTGTATATGGCTCAACATATATATACGGTTCATAGGTGTGTACTAGGCTAATAGCCCTGGAGCCTTTACAAGCCTAGCCCATAGGATTACCCTGGCACTGTGCCACCCGACCTTAATTTCCAGTGCCTCTGTCGAGTAAAGCCACTGGAGTGATGCCTGGGTTGAATTTTATATCTCCCATCCACTCATCAAGATTTCTCTTGAAGAGGGCCAGTGAGGTGCTCTACTTGACATGTATGGGAAGTCTATTCCATAGCATTGGCAGTCTCTGGGTTACGAATCTGTTCCTCCAGCATGTTCTGTTGATTGTAATGAGGTTGAAGTCTCTGGAACATGTGGTATGGAGGGACTGCGATTTCTTCAGATGCAGCATTTCTAACAGAGCTCAGACAAGGCTTTGTAAGTCAAGCAGAGATTGCCTCTAAGTAGGCGATATGAGACAGAGAATAGTTGGAGTTTTTTTAGTCTGTCCATATATTGGACAAATGTTTAAGGCCTAGGATCCTCTTTGTGAGGTACTTTTGCGGCCTCTTCAGTTGTTGCAGGTGTTTAGTGAGGTACATGCCAATTGGGGCATTGTACTCAATGATTGGCCTAATGAGGGAAGAGTAGAGGGCGACAATGACCTCTTTCTTCCTGTATGCAAAACCCTTAGTAATGAGATATGCCACATAGAACGATTTTCTGACCAGTGGCAATGTGGTGGTCAAAAGAGACGATGCTGTCAACCTGTGTTCCCAGATCTCTTATAATGCCTTCTGTGTTCAGTGGACTACCATTGATGTGGTAATTCATGGGAACCCGCTTTTTCCCAAAGGGTTATGACGACACATTTTTTGGCATTGAGCTTAAGGCTATGGTTCTGACACCAGTTGTTGGTCTCAGTGAGGCCTTTCTGTAGAATGTCAACATCACTTGGGGAGTTAATAATAGCTCCCAACTTGCAATTGTCTGTGAACTGTGTCAGCCAGAGTCCGTTCGTGTTGGCCTGGACTTCAGAGAAGTAGATACCAAACAGGAGAGGACCAAGGACTGAATCCTGTGGGAATCCACTCATGACTGGTCAGCACTCTGACTTGGAGTCAGCTGCTTTCACACTGTAGGTTCTACCTGTGAGCCAGTTTGCAACCCACCTAGTGATATAGAAGTTGATGCATAGCTTAGTGAGTTTTTCTATGATACCTGAGTGGGGAATGGTATCAAAGGCTTTGGGCAAATCAAGTTAGGCTGTATGAACCACCTTGCCTTCATCCACAGCTCTGGTGACTAACTCAAAGAAGTCAACCAAGTTGAGCAGGCATGATCCACCCTTCACAAAAAACAAACTGTGGGAGATCCAGAGTTTAGAGATTCCCTATATCCTTGTTTATTAGGTCCAGGATGATGTGTTCCACAGCTTTGCATATCAGACACATCAGGCTAATGGGGCAATAGTTCCCAGGGTCTGTAGTCACTCCTCCTTTGTGGAGAGGGATGACTGTAGCAGTGCGCCATTTTGTAGGGACAAAGCCTGAGGTGAGGCTGTGATTGAACAGGGCACACAGGTGAGGTGCCAGTTCTCTCTGTAGTTCATGTAGAACACTGCCAGGGATATTGTCTGGTCCCATAGAAGCTGTATTCTTGGCCTTGGACAGTGCTGTTTTAACCTGTGCAGCAGTAATACTGGGTGCCTGGCAATCTACTGGTATTGTGACAGGTCCCTTGGGGGGAGACAGGGGTAAAGTTAGCACTGAATCTGTCAGCCAGTATATTGGCAATATCTGTTGGCTCTGTATAGGAGGTGCCATTGTGCAGTAGCTCAGAGCAAATCTGGGTATTGCCATGGAGATTCTTTACATAAATAAAAAAGGCCTTGTAGTTGTCCTTATCTGCTACAATTCTGTTTTCATAGCTAGCTTTAGAGAATTTGATGAGGGATCTCATCCTTTTGTTGAGGCTGATAAGGGAGTTTTTCCAGTCTTGGGACTTCATCTCATTTCGCATCAGTTTCCTCCTCCTGTTGTAGAGTTTGTTTATGGCAGGGGACCACCAGATTGGTTTCCTTTTTTTGGAGGAGAGCGTCTTTGTTCTATTGCGGTCATGCAACTTATCTCCATTTTCATGGGTGTAGTGAAGTTAGCCACCTCTGTTTTTAGGAGCCCAAAGTTAGCTTTAGTGAAGTTTTTCATGGTGGTTACCTTTGTGAGTGGGCTGGGGGTGGTGGAAGGGATATGGATTTCCAAGGTGATTAGTTTGTGGTTAGATCTAACCAGGGAGGAGTTGACTATTGGTGTGGATCAATGGTCGCCCTTGTTAGTAATGACCAGGTCAAGGATGTTGCTCCCTCTAGTGGGGGTAAGAACGAGCTGGTCCAGGGCATTGGAATGAATGAATTCTAGGAAACGTTGGGCAAGTGTATTGGTACATGAGTAGTTTTCCCAGTTAATGGAGCGTTAGTTGAAGTCGCCCAGTATGAGAGTGTTAGGTTGGACCTTAATATTCTCCAGGGTGCTTAGGAACAAGGAGTGTGAGTTTTGGGACATGGTTGGGGACCTACAGCAGGCTACGACCTGGACCATTGTCTTACCCAATGTTAGCTGCACCTGAAGTACCTCAGATGTGTTATGTTGGGCTACCAGTCTGGTGGTGTGCGCATCCTTTATGAATATGGAAACACCATCGCCTTTCGGTCCAAGTTCTGGGGTCGAAAGGTGTGGAATAAGCTATAGCCTGGTAGTGCAGGGGTGCTTTCTGCTGCCTTGAACCAGTTCTCTGTTATGGCACAAATATCGATGTTCTCCATTTTAAGGAGTGCTTCGAGCAAGAGCATTTTGAGATTTAGACTTTTAGCATTAAGCAGCATGACCCTCAGACTGCATTTGTTTGTAGCTGTTACGGTGGTAATTTGATATTTGGAACACCACCTAAAAAAGGCACTATAAGGGTGGCAAGAGCTTTGGCCAGTATCTGGAAGCCCAGGGGTGACAGATGCAGGCCATCACTAGCAAAGCATTGAGGTCTGTCAGTCATGTCATTCCACGCAGACAGATGCTGGATCCCCTTAGAATGACACCAGAAACTTAGCCAGTTGTTGAAGTCAATCATTTTCTGCTTGTACTGTGGCATCATTCTGGGTGATGGTAGGATGCTGCTTAGGGCTAGGGTCATACCCGCCTGGGATACATACTCCGAGAGCTCCTCCGTGTCTCTTTTCATGTAGTCCAGGGAGGTACGTCTCAGGTCATTTACACCCACATGTACAATGACAGAGTTATATTTGTACCTGCTGTTGAGGGACTTGAGTGCATGCGTTATGTGGTGGATCCTAGCGCCTGACAGGCAGCTGACTGTTACTTTCTCCTTATTCAACCTAGGAAGTGGGACATCAGTGTGCCTCACTACTGAGTCACCTATGACTAGTGTGTTGGCCATGCTGTTTTGCTTAGGGGCTTTGGTTGAGTGGCACACTGTTTAGGAGAGTTATGTGTCTCGTGATTAGTGTTGTGTTGTGGTCGAGTGCGTTTCTGCCTTGGAGGTCTCTGCTGTTTGGGTAGATTTTTATTGAGAGTCTCCTTGAAGGTGGGTGTGTGGTTTGTGTTTTTATGTAAAGGCAGTGCTGGTGTGTGCTCTGGAGGGCTCTGTGTTCCATGTGATGTGGTGCAAGTGTCAACCTTCTCCTCTTGACCAGCTATCCCATTCTTGGCTGGAGAGTGCATGGCTTTCAATTTGGATATATAAATGCATCTCTCGCAAGTCTGAGTGTTGGGAGGTAAGAGGAGATGGTTGCCAGTGTACATGAGGCAGTTGCTACATTGCCTCAGGATGCCCAAGTTCACCAGGTTAATAGGAGAAAGCACAGGAATGTGGTTTATTGCATTTTATTGCTCTGTCAATAGGACTTGTTGGTGGGACAGATTTGTGTCCCAGAGACTCCCCCATCTGTGGAAGAGACAACATCTCCATGTCAGCAGAGTAACGCATGATCCCTTTTTAAGTGCAACCAGGATAACTGGATGGGAAAAAGCCTTTATCTGGCAGAAGCACTAGTTTTCCTTCAATTAATAGCATTTATTTTATTTTGATTCCCATCCATGGTTTTAGCTGTTTGTATTATTTCTTTCACTGTTTTACTATAAGGCATTTATTAAAAGTGCAGCCATCAGGAATATCTCCCTAAAACAATAAGTCATACCACCACATGATCTCCAGTCAAGAAAACCCATTTGTTGTCCCAACTCTGAATCCCCAAATAATGCTTCTCTTCTTCCCCAGTATCACTGCTCGTCATTCACCCTTTCTCACTTCAGCTGCATCGCCTTCCTCCCTTTCTCAATGCCCCTGTCGACACCCACCCTGTGCTCCTACATCTCCCTTTCCCATTATTCTTGTAATCTTTTTATGAGGCCTCCCAACTGCTTTCCACTTTTGGCTCCCTTTCCCCATATCTTCTTCTTTCCTGCTTCCCTCTGCCTTGCTGCAACAGTGAATATTCCTTTCTTGCCTGCTTCCCCTACTATCCTCACCTGTCCCAATTCCGGTCCATCATGTTTCACCAGACCCCTCTATCTACCTACCCCCATCTAGGTTTCTCCCTGTTTGTCTCTACCTGACCCCTGCCTCTCACTTCCAGCCCGATTACTGCATGACCTTCTCTACCTGCCCAGCCAGTTCTCTTGCAATCTGACAGACCTTTGCTTTTTAATCTTGTGATGCATTTTTAATAGAAACTCTTATTAGTGCAATAAAAAACAAACTTAATGCTGTGTGCCTTGGAAAGAATAGTACGCATTACAATACAGGGATGGAAGGATGGCCAAAGATAAATTAGCACAAGGGGTAGAAACATTATATTCCAACAAGTTTATGAATATAACAAGGAGATGGTGGGAAAGCTGGGATTAATAAAAAGTCAGAGGCCTGTTTTCAAAAGAAAGACAAAACATTTAAGAATCTCCTTTTAAACATAGGCAACACTGCATCCCTACTTCAATCTTCAGTTAATTATTAGGCAAGAAATTTACAACAATCAGAATGCTGCTGAGCAAGGAAAAAAAGGCGTATGGTAAAAAAAAATATATATATATATATATATTGGCTGGGGACGGAAAGGATGTTCCTGAGTCACCAAATGATTTTCTGGGGAGGGAGAAAATTGATGTATGTCATTGTGCCAGAGACATAAAATGGATGGGGATAATGCAGGGATGGCTTGTAGACAGAATGTAAACATGGGATACGAATTTCACTTCAAGCAGTAGACTGGTAACAAGCGGCTTACCCCAGGTATCGGTCTTGGGGCCTCTGTTATTCGGGATATACTTATCTGAGATGCAGGCCAAAATCAGTGGGTTATGGCTGACCAAGTTTGCAGATGACTGCAAGCTGGGCATGGTCATCAATTCCCCAAGTGATGTGGATGTCTCACCCAAACAAATGACTGTTGCCAGAAACATGGCCTCAAGCTGAGTGCCAAAAAATGCAGACTGATGTCCCCAAATATTATCACATTAATAACAATGTCCTAAACACGCAATCAGTCGTAAGGGATGTGGGCATCCAGGTTGATAGCAACCTGACTTTTGACCACCATGTTGCTTCTGTTGTATGGAAAGCTTTCTACATGGCCCACCTCATAAGTAAGGGTATCTCATTCAGGGACAAGGAGGTCATGATATCCCTGTATTCTTCCCTTATAAGGCTAATTACGGAGTACAATGCCCCCTTCAGCATGTACCTCGCAAAGCACATGAAGCAGCTGGAGAGACCATAGAGGCTCCTCAACAGGACAATCCCAAGGCCTCAAACATCCACCCTGTCTCTCTACTAAGTTTCATACAGACTCCTCAGAGGTGACCTCTGTCTGGCATACAAAGCAATCTCAGACCCCGCCTTGATGGGAGTGCTGCATATCCGTAAGTCAAGCTCCACTCGAGTAACCCACACAAGCGAACTCAACCTGGTCTGTGACATCAATAGGACTTGTTGGCGGGACAGACTTGTGTCCCAGAGACTCACCATCTGTGGAACAGACTCCGTCTCCATGTCAAGCAGAGTAACTCGTTATCCCTTTTTAAGTGCAACCTGGGTAACTGGATGGGAAATAGAAAATACACCCCTGGGATTCCACTTGTGTCCCTGCTAGACAGGGACTTTGGGTGCTGACTTATCTAAACATGGGCTAAACTCTTGGCTAGATTTATAAGGGCCACAGGGCCAATAGCCTAGTAACTTCCTATGATAATAAAAATAAGGTCTGCTTTTCTGTCGCAATGTAGCCCTTCACATGTTAAGACAGAAATACTAAGCTTAACAAATATGAAATCAAAATGTACTCATCAGTTAATTAAAGAGCTGGGGGGAAATAGCTACACATCTGGCTTGTTCTGAAATACATTAACCCACATGATGATTCTGAAGTGACCATTATTCTAGCATAAGTTTGGCTTTGAGATGTATTCAGATAAAATTTTAATCTATTCAATAAAAATACTAATGAAAATATAACAAATCTGATACCAAAATAAACACATTTTAAAGCTTTTGAATACCGTGTCACTTCACTATGGTATGTCACTTTCATTATTGATGATGTGGATTTATTAGGGGGATTTATGCCTGAAATATCTGACTGTGTGCAGATCCTGACTAACAGTGGATGAAAACCTAGCAGGGATGTCTTGTTTCTAAAAAGGAAATATTCTGACTCGGCAGTCTTTGCCATGGTGAAGTTTGCCGGGAGGAAAAGAGAAGTCTGGTCACGACTTGATGGAGCTCGAAAGAAAGGAAAAAAAGGCTTGATAGGAATGGGAAAGTACAGTCCTGAAGAACTGTTAGTTTGGCTGAGGAAGGAATTGTGCACTTAAGTCACGGAAGGGGAAGGCAAAGGAAAGAAAGGACATGGAACACATAGGTTTGCAGAGGGATAGGACAGACTTGGAGCAAGATGAGGAAGGCTTTGATGAGAAAGGACAGATCTGGATCATGGTGGGATAGATTTAGAAGTTGCAAGATGGCTGTGAGGCATGGTAAAGCTGGGCAGGAAGGGAAAGGATGTACTTGATTCATGGTGTGAAGGTTTGAGAGAGAGAGAGACAGGATGGACTTCGATCATGGTAAGGCTAATTATAGAGTCAGTCTTCCGTGGATAAAACCTTGATTATGATCCAGACAATCCAAGATCAACTACCAATCTACATGCAAGAACAGACAGTTGAGGACAGTAAGAGTAAATGTCTGATGATGGTTCACCCATCTTCGGAACAGGAATCCTTGATCCTTAATGCAGATGACTCTTGATGGAGAATAGGTACACTACACAAGAACACAAGCCATATACTTGGAAATGTCAAGTAGTACTTTATGCTGCAGTAAGGACTGGTATGAAGTGTGGAAGCACACATGCACTCAGGGGCCTGGCGCTGAAGTCTTTGCTTTTGCCAGTGGACACTGCAGACTCTTCTGGGGATGCTGCAACAAAGTACCAACACTAATGCTGCCTCTCGAGCTAATCTATCTTCTTTCAGCCAGCTTATAGACATACACAGGTCTGCCTTCCCTTACCATGAATGGCTCCTGTCTGGCTGCCTGGGAGGGAAGGCTAGACATTTTGGCCCAGAGGAGAGTTTATTTTTTACTATGGCGAATCAGAATGCTACTGGGCATGAAAAAATACAAAAACGTTAAATTATTAAATAATAAAAAAAAAGACGTGGACTAGGAAGGGAAAAGACAGACTTGGGTCACTTAAGGATTTGTTGGGGAGGGAGAAAAATGATACAAGTCATTGTGGCAGACAAAAAATGGATGGGGATGATGAGGGGATTTGCTTGCAGACAGAATATGAATACGGAACACAAATATTTGTAATGGGATAAGGCTAACAGTCCTGTATGCTATTTCACTTGGGGAAATGGTAACACCAGTTGTTGTACTTTAGCATGTCAAAGCACAATACCACTGCAGTTTTGAGTGGGGTGCAACACCTGGCAGCAGGTGGTGTGAACCATAAACAACACAACTAGAGCCGACGCATGCTACAATTCTACAAAATATGAAGCAGGTACATAATTCTTCGATTTTCTCCACCCTGGGGCTCCCCTTTAAACATTCCAAGGTGAATATGTGTTGAGAACAACTAAACCCCCTTTCTTTCCCTACAATGGGAGGGTACATTCAGCACTTTGTGGTGGGAGAGTTGACAGGATGGTGTTGCGAATAAGGAATGGAGACATCAGACAATCACACTGAAGAGAAAATGCCAAAACATACCTTGTGTAAAGGTGTTGCTCCATCATCATCCATCATCACTGGGTCCGCGCCATGGTGAAGTAGCAGCACTACAACCTTGTGGTGTCCACAGTAAGCAGCTCTGTGCAGTGGGCTTGCTCCACCATTAGTCTGGGCATTGCTGTTTGCTCCATTCTTTAACAAGTATTCACAGATTGCATAGTGTCCATTACGACTTGCATAGTGCTTACAGGAAAGGAAAGAAAAATCACAGTGTGTTAGCCATTTCAGTACTAGACTGCATGTCATGCCAATATATAGGAGTAACAGTACAAAGGGGAGAGGGGGTGTGTATCCTTCTTAAACGCTATACTTCAAGTTTGATCATTGTTTTGCAAGAATAATAGCACCTCATATTTGTCATTAATACAGAGGAGTAAGCAGTAACATAGAAGTAGATCAAAACAAATCACTTACACCTTTCAAGCTAGCTTAATTGTTACAATAAATTACTCCTCTTCTGGAGCTGTGACTTTGCCACAGTGGAGGGACTCATGTACCTTTGTGATCCTTAGAACTATGCTGCATGCAGCTTTCTCAGCCTTGACAAACTGATTTAACTGCATGGGGCAGGCAAACAGCAATCAACAAATCTGATCTAAATAATGGTTAATTTAAAGAATCAGAAAACAGTTAAATAGTAAATTGAGGAACTCAAATTATATACCCTGTATAGAAGCAAACCTAGACCTTAAATAAATGGATAGTGCAGAATAAACATGACTAGATACCAGATTCATTTTAAATGCATGTATTGTGCTGTTGGGATGCTTTTAATCACATGCCACAGGTAACAACTATTGACAGCAACAGAGGCTGGTGTTCACTGGCAACTACCAAAGTGTCCAGTCAGGATCAGGTTGATAAAGTTGCTTGCTTTGTGGGTAGTGAGCTCACACAGTGAATCCAAATGATGGAAACGGGTGTAATAAAGGCTGAGTGAGGTGGAAGTGGAAAAAGGTAAGGACACAGTAGATCATGGCAAGGAAATCGCTCTTGGAATGAGAAATATTACCTCACTGCATTTGCAAGTCAGAGCTTGTGAAATGTTTGAAAAGTGCTTACTGGATATACAGCACTCATTCTGGAACCAGGCCTCTCATTCAGGGGTGGTCTCTCTCTGCTGCTATGGAGATACCCCTTTGGAAAGACTTCAGGTGGATGTGGGAATACTCCCCACCACCTGTATGAGTGCTGTACAGTTGTACTTTGTGAAGAAACCCCAAAAGACTGCGTAGACAGTACGATTAATATGACTAATGGTGATGAAGAACTATCCTTCGTAACAACCGATAGAGTAGCTATTACTGTATTAGAAGCTGA
Organism: Protopterus annectens; assembly: GCF_019279795.1. Taxonomy (NCBI): domain Eukaryota; kingdom Metazoa; phylum Chordata; order Ceratodontiformes; family Protopteridae; genus Protopterus; species Protopterus annectens. The sequence continues at coordinate 1,420,983,308 of NC_056743.1, forward strand.
AGATTATTCAGAGCTGGCCAGCAAAGATATTCTTGTAATTGGAGATTCAGTTATTAGAGGAACGGATACTTATATCTCCAGACAAGATAATGAACATCGAATAGTGTTATGTTTGCCAGGAGCAAAAATAGAAGATATGAGACAAGCCTTGGAATGCCTTAATGTAAGGAAGTACAAATCCGTTTTTATTCGTGTTGCTACAATTGATGTCATCTGCAAGCATTCTCTGACTGTTGGTAGGGAACTGCCACCCCTCTTAGATAGCATAGCTTGTACTGGGGTTAGGATGTATTTTTCGCAAATCACCTATCGAAAGGGTAGTCAGGTGACTGTGAATGAAAAGATTTTTTGGGTAAATACCTACATGGAAAAAATGTCCCGTTTTAAAAAATGGAAATGTGTACAGCATCCAAACCTAGTTTTGGACACACATGTTCAGACAGGATGGCGTGCATTTGTTAAGATCAGGGAAGAGAATTTTTGCAGCAGATAAACACTAGGCAGGATTTTTGCCAGGTCAAAAATTTAACAGTTCACAGATAGCAACATTTGCTGCATCTCTGATTGTTGTTAATGCTAGAAGAATAAATAATATTTTTTTTTTATTGAAAAATTTGATATATTCCCACAAGACTGATGTTGTTATTGTTTGTGAAACACGGTTAAAGAACAATGCCTAGAAACCAGTTATGTCAGAGTATAAATGTTTTTATTGTAACAGACATTCTAACAAAAATCAGGTGGAGGTGTTATGATAAGGATTAAAGATAGTTATGACACCTGTGATTCTTACATGTTCAGTGATAACACCAAATACTATAGACTGCATAACTGTGACAATAAAGACAGCCCTGGAACACATAACAACTGTTGGTGTGTATAGACCACCAAAGTCAAGTGCAGATGACCTAGAAGAATTCACACATTTCTTACATGAAACATAGCAGGGAAGAATATTAGTTGGGGACTTACATTTACCAAAAACAGACTGGAATAATATTGATTCAACAACGCATATTCAGGAACAACAATTGCTTCAGATTGTAAAAAAAAACCTACCAGGGAATGGAACATACTAGACATTGTTTGGGTTCCTAAAGAAATTACTGTTACTTCAAGTCCAGTTTTACCACCATTGATGTGCAGTGATCATTGGGTTATAAAGGTTAATTTGGTGCTAGATAATTCTGCCAAATCTAAACCAGTGCACAGAAGGTTAATTACAGAGTATATGGAAGCAAAACAGTCACTATGTAAAACTAACTGGAGTGAGGTGTTCAGCGGAAGAACTGCAGATGGAATGTGGAAAGTTTTGAAAGAGAAACTGAGTGCAAAAAAGTGTTTACAATCAGGATCTAGGCATATAACATCAGGGGGACATATTTCCATAAGAACAAGATATCTGATTAAGGTGTGAGACAAAAAAATACAAGAAATGGAAGCGAGGTTGAACTACAACTTTGAAAACTGAAATAAACAAGCTAGACAAACAGATTAAGCGTAGTGTGAGACAAGAGCAAGAAAAAAACTGAAGAAAATGTATATAAAGATATTGAGGATAATAGGAAACATTTTTATAGATACACAAGATGTGGAAGGAGTAGTCACAAATTGATAAACTGCAGATTCTAAAACTTATTCTCAGACACAACAGATTATAGACATATTTACAAAATCTTATGCAAAACAGTTTGCCTCCACAAAAGGGGTGATAAGTTGTCCTAGTGACATCCAAGTAACCCCAGATACTGGAATAACATTAGCTTATATTGAAAAATAACTGCTCAAACTGGGTCCAAACAAAACACAAGGAAGAGACAGAACTAGTAACAATGACCTGAGAATGCTTCAGCAAGAACTTATGGTACCATTGTATCTATCATTCACTAGGTCATATAAATATGGGGAGATTCCTCAAAATTGGAGACATGCACTTATTAAACCTGTCTTCAAGGGAAAAGGGAGTAGGACAAACCCAGTGTCATATAGACCCTTAAGTCAACTTCCATGTTGTGGAAAAATAATGCAGAAGGTAATATTGGATAAGTTATTGTCAGAAATGGATAGGTTGGGACATGAAACCATATATCAGCATGCATATGTTGAAAAAAGATCTATTACCACCTACTACATGATGTTCTATAACAATACAATAACAGCTATGAATGAAAAATTGTGCTGTGATGTAATTTATAAAGATTTAACTTCAGCATTTGACAGGGTCAAACACAAAACACGGATCAATAAATTAGTATAACTAGGTATTGATGTACTCTTGATAAGACGGATAGCTGCATGGATTACAAATAGGACATAGCAAGTTCCATATATCAACTGGATGAAATCCTTGGTTAAAGTCAGGCCCCGGGATTCATGAACCTTGCGCCAGGCGCCAGCATAGCGTCGGCGTTATAACGCCAAATATGGCTGCTTAGCGATTCAGGTATGAATGAATTCCACGTGCACTACCGGCGTGCGCCGGACCGTCTCCGCCCCCGGCGTAGGTATGCAAAACACACTGTGTGCGGTATTGCACCATGCAAATGAGGGCAAATAGCGATCCACGGCGACGAGGCGAAGCGTAGAACGGCAATGTAAACCAAAAACGGTTTACATTTACCCAAACATACCGGAGGAGTAACGGAAGGCTGTCAAAGTCAGGTATCATATAGGTGCAATATGCCAATGTGGAAAGGCACCGAGAATGTCCAAAGAAAATATGCACAAAATGTAAAAAATGACATAAATGGCACGTATGTAGAAAGAACAGCAGACCCCCGGGATATGTGCACAGAAGTTGCAAAGCAATGAAATAATATGACAATGTCCTAAAAGAGCAGTAGAACACAAATCAGCTGCACAGCCACCACACACCATAGTATGTATGTAAAGCTGCAACCCCAGCGCAATGGTTGTCAAGGAGTGGTGGCGGTGTCCGACGCCGTAACCATGTATTAGTAGTCAATTCCATGCAAATGAGGCAGATAATAGTGAATCGCAAAAACGGCGCCGCGTAAGGATGGAGCAAACGCGAGCGGTACTACACCGAGGAGTGGCCTACACGAGATACATGTCAACCACAGAGGGTGTGCCACTGTAGGAGGAAGGATATTGGAGGTCAGCAAATCTGGGCTGTACAATGCACATCACAGCATCAGGACTGGCGTGTTAGGAAATAGATGCGCTGAGAGTACAGAATGCGCACAAATGCATGTGCACGAGGATGACTACGTTCCCTAAACCAGTCATGTGACGGCCTCACCGTCAACAACCACGGATATAGGAAGGTAATGCGGAGAATACGAGGAAATGCGGAAGCAGTGTAAATGGATCCGTAATGAGCAATTAACACCAATCAATGCAGGAAGGGCAAACGCCGGCAGCTGATAACTCTGCATGCAGACTCCTGCATAACGGGAAAGGGGAGGCATATGAGTGCAAAGATAGTAGGGGATGTAGTAGAAATGCAAAGAGCAAAGAACCGAAATAGCACAGCCAAGTACAGAGGTAGCATAACTGCGGCTGCAGATAAAATGCATCATATGCCATGTGCCTGCAGGATGCAGTAATGTAAGATGCCAGGCGAAGGCAATGCAGGCAACCGTAATGTAACACTACAGGCAGTACCGTTGCAGTTGCAAGCGTAAAACCACGGAAATAATCCGTGGATACGGCCGCACAGACACACCCAATGACATCACCGGTATACAGCACAACAGTATTAAATGTGAATGCACACAACACACAGCGCGATTTCCCAAACGCCGCACCGTAGGGTGTAAACAGACGGGGAACTTTTAATATGTATATGCTGGGTGCCGCCGCGGCCGTGATGCATAGGTATGTGGCAGAGACAGACGGAGTTGCGGAGGGTGGTGCCGACAACTACCGTAGGCCTCACAGGAGAAGGAGAGTGTTCAGACCAAGGGTGACCTACCAGGGGCTGCGAGACCTGGAGATAGTAGAGCGCTACAGGGTGGACAGGGACACGTTACAGCAAATAGTGGAGCTGTGCCGGCCGCCTGAGAACAAGAGACAACAGAGGGGAGCCCATCCCAGTGGACACAAAGGTATGTGTGAGCTTGCGAATACTGGCTACAGGTACCTTTCAAAGGCCCACCGGGGACATAATGGGCATCTCACAGGCATCAGCATCCAGGGTACTACACCAGTTCCTGGATGCCATGTTACCACATGCCCATGAGCACATACATTTCCCCACATCTCAGGAGGAGTTGGCTAGCAATATGCGCCGCTGCCACCGTGTGGCACAATACCCGGAGGTCCTGGGTGCGATAGACTGTACGCACATAGAAATTAAGTCACCACCCGGGAGCAGGGTAGACGCTACATAAACCGCAAGGGATACCCCTCCATCAATTGCCAGGTCGTGTGCAATGCGCAGGGCATTATTATGGATGTGTGTGCTGGCAGCCCTGGAAGCTACCACGACTCCCATATCTGGCATGCCTCACAGCTGTATCAGGTATTCGCCAGGGGACATCACACAAGGTCACCTTGTGGGGATGCTGGCTACGCACTGGAGCCGTGGTTGATGACACCCATCAGAAATGCACACACACACATGCAAGAACGCCATAATGAGGCACACGCACAAACGAGAATAATCATAGAGCGTGTGTTCGATGTTGAAATCACGGTTCCGGTGCTTGGATACATCCGTGGAGCCTTGCAGTACTCTCCAGGCACAAGTGCCCACATATTCATAGTATGTTGTATGCTACACAATATGATTCTGCGGAAACAGCTGCTGCAGGGACATAATGCCGGAGGGCCACCAAGCCCGCCACAACTGCCAGGGCAAGCACAGGCACAGGGCGTTCAGCGCCATGGACACACTGAGCCAGCCCCAGTAGGTAGACAGAGGCGTACCCAATATGCCTACGCCCTGGCAAAGAGGGAACGCATAGCACATACTTTGACAGTGTAGGCCCCATGGACTGACACCTCCTGACCTGCACACACAGTAAAATGGACGCCACACAAACATGTCCGCCCGTAATGTGTACCGTATGTGCGGACGTATGTGTGACTCCAACAAAGGCACCGCCCAAACACTGCACACCCAATAGCCAGCAGAGCATGGAACGCCAACACCTCAACGCACGCCAGTTCTACAGCACACGGCGTAGCCGTATGCTGCCACTATCGCCACAAGTCGACTACATATGTACTCATGTGCATACACAGATACGGAAATACATATCAGTACACATGTAGAAATATATGTACGCATACACAGATATAAAGTACAACAGGGTAATATGGAACCCAGGGATGCAAGTTCACAGATAAGTAAGACGCGAAATCACCACATAGTAAACATAGTGACCGACAACCCGATCATCCTGGAGGGTGGGCAGGGCAGGTAACGCCAGCCATGGAAATGTTAACCTGCATCAATACATATCCGCGTGTCGGGATGGTCACCAGTCCACGGTACAGTAACGGGATATGTGTAGGTTTACCACCTGTCCCACGTTGTGAGGGACAGTCCCCCTTTGGGCAGTTGTGTCCGGCAAAAACATTGACAAAATGGCAAATGTCCTGAGATTGTAGGACAAAACTATTTCCCATAATTTCTTTATTAGTTGCATAAAACAGTTATTTTGTAGAAGAAACATCTAAATATGATAATAAACAGAATAAGCAACTGTAATGCTACAGGTTTGTATTCTGTCAAAAAAGTGAATTGCTGTCCTTTGTACTGGCCGTGGGTATGTGTTTGCATGCAAAATCTGACGTTTCTACAGAAAATGTCCCACTTTGGGTATTTGAAAAGGTGGCAACCCTAGATATGTGCGTGTCATATCCATAGGATATGAGTGCGGAGATACACGCCGCCACCGGCGATGCGGCCAACGTAGGTATTGTGTTCAACCGTCGGTGCGAAAGCGGAAAGCATACCAGTGAAGTGTACGACATTATGAGGAACGTACCTCATTTGGGGTGTAAAACAGTTCATGTTCCTCGCAGTTCCTCCAAGTTCCACATTGAAAATGTCTGTCAAACATCCATTGTTAGGAATGTATATAAATGACATCCTGGTAAATAGAATGTACTCATAGTAAGTCAGTAAAGGTTCTTCATTGTAAGTAAATCAGCATATTATAATCAACCTATGACCTACTTAGCTGAAGTTGTCACTATGCCATTACTATGTGTTCCACATTATGCCCATTTGTTTCACATTACTACTGTGTGTGTTCCTCACTCTGGAAATAGAAACAACGTTACACAGCAAAAGCTACACGCTACTGCTGTAGCTCCCAGTACAAACAGCACAGATCCACAGAACTGCAAAACGTATGATAAAAACTCCAACGTTTAATGGTTTAGCGCTTTCTCTCGCTACAAGGCGAGCTTCATCAGAACCACTTACAATATACACATACTTCCTTAAAAACCAAAATTGGCGCCAAAAAACAGGATATACTGAGTTTAAAGGCATACAAACATTTTAAAACAAAGAATATCTTATTGAAACAACACATATAATACAAATGTATGAAAAGTTAAATATGAATGTATTACAGTGAAACTTCTTAAAAATAAACCTTATTAAAACATTAAAACACTAAATTGACCCTTCATATAGTAAATATAATAAAACATATGATCTAAGTATTTAATTGTCCAAAATTAATGCGGACTTTATTGATATACTTTCATTAATACCTGGTGGGGTTGTGGCGTCCAAATATAGTTGCCACCATAGCTCTCTATATAACAAATAGTTTTTTATATCTCCTCCTCTAGGATTGTTTCTAACAGACTCCAGTATGGCAAATTTAAAAGAGTGTGCACCCAACTCTTGAATGTGTTTGCTAAGGGCATTTTTCATATCTAATCTACGATGCAGTATAAGTGGGAATAAATTCTCTGACGAGTTGTCGTTCTGTCTTCCCCACATAGAAACAATTACACAATTGACAGATTGCTATATACACTAGCATCGTAGACCTACAATTGCCCTTGCAAAAACGCACTATGCTATGACCTACATTGTTTAAAACTATACTACTAGTCTCAAGTATGTAGGTACATTGTTTACAAGTACCACATTTGGAGGAGTGATTGTCTAACGATTTGCTGGGTGCATTCGTACTTTCCAGGATGGATTTAAGATTCCTACCCATCTTATAAATAAATCTGGGTTCAAAGCCTAATGTATCTACCATACCCTGGTTAGTAATTAAAATGTGCCAATGCTTGTGTATAATTTTCATTATGTTGGAACTAAATAGACCATATTCTAAAACGCACACAATTGGTGACTCGTCGAGCCTTTTCTTATGCCTCAAATTATCTACTGTCATATTAGATACTGAATCAGTTACAGGTACTAATGTGGTAGAAATCTTGTTGGCTCCTAATAAAGGGGTGTATTTCTTACCCCTTTCCTTCAATACATATTCAGCTGTATCATCCAAAATTTTTGAGGTGTATCCCCTATCTTTAAAAAGAGCCTTCATATAATTTATTTCATTTACAACATCTTGATGTTCAGAGGTCATCCTAATGGCTCTAATACATTGCCCTTTGAAGATGTTCTTCCTCATATTGGGTGGATGGAAACTATTATAGTCTAAGTAGGAGTTGGTAAAAGTGTGTTTTCTGTAAATAGAAGATTTAAACCTACCATTTTCCAAGGATATGTACGTATCAAGATATGCCACCCCTGTGTTGTTTTTTGTGGCAGTAAACTTCAAATAGTTGCTACTATCATTTAGATGTGACATAAAAGAATCAAACAATTCTGTACTTCCTTTCCACAGGATGTAAATATCATCCAGGTAACGGGAATAGTAGGCAATATGATGATAAAAAGTACTGTTAAACACACATTTCTCCTCCCAATCAAGCATTACCAGATTAGCAAACATGGGAGCACAAGCTGCTCCCATGGCTACACCTCTGGCTTGCTTGAAGATCTCCCCCTCAAAAAATATAAAGTTGTTCTCTATAACTATACTCATGAGGTCTACCAGTAAGGAAATCTTGTCCCAACTCAACTCTGAATATTTTCTCAGACTGCTAGAAAAAGCTTCTAGTCCTTCTTCCCAAGGAATGCAGCTGAACAAATCTACCACGTCAATAGAACAAAATATAAGCTGGTCCTGCTGAATATTCACCGGGTAATTACGAAGAAATTCCCATGAATCTTTAACCATATGACTCAACTTATTGTAAATGAATTTCAGAGTATGATCTATTACCACACCTATAGGAAACGTTTTAGATTTGCTGCCCGATATTATAGGGCGTAGTGGGGGATTCATGTGGTCTTTATGAACTTTGGGAATGCCTACTATTGTGGCTAAAACAGGGTTGTCCACCTTCATAAAATCAAAAAGATCTCTAGTAATTCTATGATGTAGTAGGTATTCCTCTAAGCACATCTCGATTTTCCTATAGGCAATATTAAGCTCATTAAGAGAAGAAATTTCATAATTGCCAGACTCATGAAGAATGTTGTATATTGAGGCACTATATGCGGTGGCATCAAAAAGTACGATGCCACCGCCTTTGTCGGGCTTCATAACCCTAACAGATGGATCCAAAGAAAGATCATTCATAATTTTCAATTCGTCATGAGACAGATTGTCTTTTTGTTCAAAATATTTCTTTCTTCTAAATGTACATTTTTTAAGAGCATATACCTCGTTCATAACCTTTCTTTCAAATATAGAAACAATAGGGTTGTTTATCGGGATATAGGTACTTTTTTTCTTTAAGGGTCTGTCAGCTTTAGATACACTAGTGTTGCTGTTATCAAACATTAAAGCTAGATTTAATTTTCTAGTATATTTCTTAATGTCTAATAATGAATCAACAACACGAAATCTGGGTGTAGGTATAAATTTTAACCCTTTGGAAAGCAGACTAAAATGTGCTGTTTCCAATTGTACATTACTATAATTGAAGATTTTGAATTTTTTATACTCATGAATGACCTCATCCACTACAGCTATACTGTCTTCACAATAAGTACTGACAGCCTGCTGTGTAGCATCAATAATAGAATGTACTATTTCATTCTCCAGTTCCCTCTTTTCCTCCAATTGACTTTGTTCCTGTAAGGTGGAACATAATAAAAATCCTGTTCAGTATTTTCTTCGTAGGCACGTTCCACCGGTTTATTTTGTGCCCCTGCATAGGTGTCTTTCTTATCATTACCCCACCTATAACTCATATGTCTGCTATACTGCTCTTTGTCTCTCATAATTTTTTTGTGTTTCCGGTCAAAGGCCTTTTTGGCCCTATCCTCCGCTAAAGTAAATTGCTTATAATAGAGCTTCTCCCATTGATTAAAGTTAAGATCATGTGTAATAGTATTATCTAAATCTTCTACCTCCGTAATAATTTTACACAATTTGATATCATTATGTTTAAGCAGAAGCTTCACAAATCCCACGCCAAAAGAATCAAATAGTGTATTAAATTCTGTTTCTACATCTACATCAATATCAATACCCAATGGGTATTTAAAAAATCTTAATCCCATTGGTACAATTTTGATGGATATACAGTAATTCAAATATGCATTATCAAGTTTAATGGCATTAATACTGTTTAGTTTTTTACCCAACAGATAAATCAAATCTCTCAAAGTCCCTTTAACAGCATGTCATGTAGTTTGGGCTTTCCCATCTGCAATATGATCAAATTTACAGTTATTACTAATAAAATCCTGTAAAGGTTTGGACTTGTCAGTTCTTTTATCTGCTGTGTTGTCAAACAGCTGATAGTTACGAAAAAAAGAAGAATCATTTACTGTATTATTAACAGTACCTTGACATACTCTCTTCTCATTGGAAACTTGTGCATAGGTACGTAAAGGCTGAGTAGTTTTCGGTCGCGTACCTATCCGTACAGCTTCATTGTCATAATTCCCAAACGAAAAATCGAAAGTGAAATCAGGACCGACAGTCCTAATAAATTCCGAAGGGTCTGCTACTCCAGGTAGATCGATAGCACAACTAGCAGTAGGCCGACAGTCCTGTCCATTAGGAATATCCAAAGAAGAAGAAGACAGGAAATCACCCGTAGCTACACCACTAAACTTCTTGGAGCGTGTCTTAGTACAAATCTTTCTACGCTCCTTTGGTGACTCACTACATGCCGGTAACTGTTGCTGAGTGTTAACAGAAGTTTCCTGTGCGGTAGTTTTACTACCAGATATCTTACAAGCCGAACTGTTATCGGCTGACAGTTTATGAAGCAGTTAGAAAATTTTTTCTACCTCCCTGCGTAGGGAAGAAACCTCCGACCGGAGGCAAGAAATCTCCTTACAATCATCAGGCGAGGTAACGCTGATTGGACTGTGAGCAATAGACATGGCAACAACTGAAAAAGCGTGCAGGAACCACCAACAAACAACGTTACACAGCAAAAGCTACACGCTACTGCTGTAGCTCCCAGTACAAACAGCACAGATCCACAGAACTGCAAAACGTATGATAAAAACTCCAACGTTTAATGGTTTAGCGCTTTCTCTCGCTACAAGGCGAGCTTCATCAGAACCACTTACAATATACACATACTTCCTTAAAACCAAAATTGGCGCCAAAAAACAGGATATACTGAGTTTAAAGGCATACAAACATTTTAAAACAAAGAATATCTTATTGAAACAACACATATAATACAAATGTATGAAAAGTTAAATATGAATGTATTACAGTGAAACTTCTTAAAAATAAACCTTATTAAAACATTAAAACACTAAGTTGACCCTTCATATAGTAAATATAATAAAACATATGATCTAAGTATTTAATTGTCCAAAATTAATGCGGACTTTATTGATATACTTTCATTAATACCTGGTGGGGTTGTGGCGTCCAAATATAGTTGCCACCATAGCTCTCTATATAACAAATAGTTTTTTATATCTCCTCCTCTAGGATTGTTTCTAACAGACTCCAGTATGGCAAATTTAAAAGAGTGTGCGGCACCCAACTCTTGAATGTGTTTGCTAAGGGCATTTTTCATATCTAATCTACGTATGCAGTATAAGTGGGAATAAATTCTCTGACGCAGTTGTCGTTCTGTCTTCCCCACATAGAAACAATTACACAATTGACAGATTGCTATATACACTAGCATCGTAGACCTACAATTGCCCTTGCAAAAACGCACTATGCTATGACCTACATTGTTTAAAACTATACTACTAGTCTCAAGTATGTAGGTACATTGTTTACAAGTACCACATTTGGAGGAGTGATTGTCTAACGATTTGCTGGGTGCATTCGTACTTTCCAGGATGGATTTAAGATTCCTACCCATCTTATAAATAAATCTGGGTTCAAAGCCTAATGCATCTACCATACCCTGGTTAGTAATTAAAATGTGCCAATGCTTGTGTATAATTTTCATTATGTTGGAACTAAATAGACCATATTCTAAAACGCACACAATTGGTGACTCGTCGAGCCTTTTCTTATGCCTCAAATTATCTACTGTCATATTAGATACTGAATCAGTTACAGGTACTAATGTGGTAGAAATCTTGTTGGCTCCTAATAAAGGGGTGTATTTCTTACCCCTTTCCTTCAATACATATTCAGCTGTATCATCCAAAATTTTTGAGGTGTATCCCCTATCTTTAAAAAGAGCCTTCATATAATTTATTTCATTTACAACATCTTGATGTTCAGAGGTCATCCTAATGGCTCTAATACATTGCCCTTTGAAGATGTTCTTCCTCATATTGGGTGGATGGAAACTATTATAGTCTAAGTAGGAGTTGGTAAAAGTGTGTTTTCTGTAAATAGAAGATTTAAACCTACCATTTTCCAAGGATATGTATGTATCAAGATATGCCACCCCTGTGTTGTTTTTTGTGGCAGTAAACTTCAAATAGTTGCTACTATCATTTAGATGTGACATAAAAGAATCAAACAATTCTGTACTTCCTTTCCACAGGATGTAAATATCATCCAGGTAACGGGAATAGTAGGCAATATGATGATAAAAGTACTGTTAAACACACATTTCTCCTCCCAATCAAGCATTACCAGATTAGCAAACATGGGAGCACAAGCTGCTCCCATGGCTACACCTCTGGCTTGCTTGAAGATCTCCCCCTCAAAAAATATAAAGTTGTTCTCTATAACTATACTCATGAGGTCTACCAGTAAGGAAATCTTGTCCCAACTCAACTCTGAATATTTTCTCAGACTGCTAGAAAAAGCTTCTAGTCCTTCTTCCCAAGGAATGCAGCTGAACAAATCTACCACTTCAATAGAACAAAATATAAGCTGGTCCTGCTGAATATTCACCGGGTAATTACGAAGAAATTCCCATGAATCTTTAACCATATGACTCAACTTATTGTAAATGAATTTCAGAGTATGATCTATTACCACACCTATAGGAAACGTTTTAGATTTGCTGCCCGATATTATAGGGCGTAGTGGGGGATTCATGTGGTCTTTATGAACTTTGGGAATGCCTACTATTGTGGCTAAAACAGGGTTGTCCACCTTCATAAAATCAAAAAGATCTCTAGTAATTCTATGATGTAGTAGGTATTCCTCTAAGCACATCTCGATTTTCCTATAGGCAATATTAAGCTCATTAAGAGAAGAAATTTCATAATTGCCAGACTCATGAAGAATGTTGTATATTGAGGCACTATATGCGGTGGCATCAAAAAGTACGATGCCACCGCCTTTGTCGGGCTTCATAACCCTAACAGATGGATCCAAAGAAAGATCATTCATAATTTTCAATTCGTCATGAGACAACCCGATCATCCTGGAGGGTGGGCAGGGCAGGTAACGCCAGCCATGGAAATGTTAACCTGCATCAATACATATCCGCGTGTCGGGATGGTCACCAGTCCACGGTACAGTAACGGGATATGTGTAGGGTTACCACCTGTCCCACGTTGTGAGGGACAGTCCCCCTTTGGGCAGTTGTGTCCTGCAAAAACATTGACAAAATGGCAAATGTCCTGAGATTGTAGGACAAAACTATTTCCCATAATTTCTTTATTAGTTGCATAAAACAGTTATTTTGTAGAAGAAACATCTAAATATGATAATAAACAGAATAAGCAACTGTAATGCTACAGGTTTGTATTCTGTCAAAAAGTGAATTGCTGTCCTTTGTACTGGCCGTGGGTATGTGTTTGCATGCAAAATCTGACGTTTCTACAAAAATGTCCCACTTTGGGTATTTGAAAAGGTGGCAACCCTAGATATAAAGCGTGTCATATCCATAGGATATGAGTGCGGAGATACACGCCGCCACCGGCGATGCCAACGAGGTATTGTGTTCAACCGTCGGTGCAGCGGAAAGCATACCAGTGAAGTGTACGACATTATGAGGAACGCCTCATTTGGGGTGTAAAACAGTTCATGTTCCTCGCAGTTCCTCCAAGTTCCACATTGAAAATGTCTGTCAAACATCCATTGTTAGGAATGTATATAAATGACATCCTGGTAAATAGAATGTACTCATAGTAAGTCAGTAAAGGTTCTTCATTGTAAGTAAATCAGCATATTATAATCAACCTATGACCTACTTAGCTGAAGTTGTCACTATGCCATTACTATGTGTTCCACATTATGCCCATTTGTTTCACATTACTACTGTGTGTGTTCCTCACTCTGGAAATAGAAGGTTGACAGCCATGGCGGCAATATGTGTATGTGTGAGGTGAGGTTGTCGTGTGTTCCGCTGTGTGTGTGTAATGTGTGTGCCAGTGTAAACTGTGTATGTAGATGACATGTCACAGGCGGAGTGTAATAACAGGTGTAGGCATACAGTACAGGAACCATAGGCGTATGTACAGCAGTACCCACAAAGTAGTACTGACATCTCCTCAGTGGCTATGCACGTGGCGACGTAAAACGATGCAAAGCGGAAATGTCCCAAAGTGTACCACAGGGCCATAGCCAACAGGAGATGCAAAGGACGCATGTACAAACCATGACCGTAGGTATGGCGGCCATAAGGTAGACTCCACACGGTCCGTCGGCAACGTTACACAGCATCAGGCATGTACGGTGAAAATACGAATGTGCTATCCCGGCACCGATCGTGAACACTTACGGTCCCGTAAATACCGCGGTGTGTAAGCAAGCGGCACACGAATAGGAGGCTACCGGTAGCATACAGGCCGCCCCAAGTATAGGACCACATTCACCATAACTATCAGCGACAAAATGCCAATGGATAGTAGGCACGGACGAACATCCGCAGATATATAACCGATGTGAAGGAGGAATACGTGCCGGAAGCACACATGCAGGCGATACCGACAGCAGACGACATCAACAAAACAAACATTCCCGGAACAACAGACAGGTAACCCGCAGCTCCCCAAGCAGGGATGGAGCACACACACAAGCATATCTGGTATGTATAAATGCAAGACTCACACCCGTACCCGTCACCCACATCCGCAGATATACCCCATTGCACATATCAAAGGGATAACAGCTAAAACCGTAGCAAACACATACAGGCAGTGAATGACAGCGCCATACCCACAACAAGCTCCCGGGAAACACTAGCAGCGGCTGATGCATCCTTGCATCCGCTATGTACAGGAAAATAACAGCTATGTAACACATCTGAATGCACAACGCCATCGACAGACGCCGCCAGGACACGGGGACCCACATGTCGAACACAATACCATACTCAACACACACAATCCACGGCTAACACCACAGCGAAATGTGCCCGACACCACACATAGCGGATGCAGTCACACAAACATGATACAATACATACCATCCTCATGAAGGTATTGCAAATAACCAATGGCCACACGAGGAAAGAACCATGGGCTAGTGCCGACGCGTAACGAAAGGAAGGGGGATCACCGCTGATATGCGCATAAGTACACACCGAGGAACAGCTATTGGCCTGATTAACACACATGCCTCAGGTGACGACGAATATAAGGAAGACTCCCTGGATATTCAAACCGTATGTTCATACCGAACTAACACGAATAGAGAAGGAGAAACAAGGGAATAGAGACGAACTCAGAACAAAAGGCCGGAAAGGTATGTTGAACCCACGACATGTACTGGTGTGTAACGCACGATACGTATGACGAATCTGTACAGTATGTGAACGGTGTGTGTAGGTAAAGATACCTGTCCATCAGGCAGAGAGAGGCGAAGGTTGGATATGTAATGCTAAAACGCGCAGCATACCAATGACTGTGGACAACGTGTGCACAGCAGTGGGACAACATGTACACACCCGGGATAACCCCAGGTTCGGCTTGCCACCTTTTCAAATGGCCAAAGTGGGAAATCTTCGGGACACACATCAGATGTTACAGGTGGACACATACCCATGGTCAGTACAAAGGTTAGAACTCTACTCTTTGCATAAAGAAAAGTGTAGTCTTGTAGCAGTTAAGTTGCTTATTGTGTGTCTTGTAACATTTAGGAATGTACATACATAAATAAGTATGTTATGCAACTCTTACATAAGAATGGGATATAGTGATGTCCTACAATCTCAGGACATTTGCCATTTGTAGTATATTTTGTCAGGACACAACTGCCCAAGGAGGGACTGTCCCTTGCAAAGTGGCACAGGTGGTAACCCTACCCCAGGTCTGCCATAGGGGTTGCAAACACAGAACAATGCCACCACCCACGCTGATGCTGGCAGTGGATATCCAACAATGAAGTGCCACAGCAGGATAGGACATGTATGTATAGTGTCACAGCACACATGTGCATGGGCATATACCATCGATGTCATACGGAATGTGCGCACGACGTGCACGTATCCCACGCAGTAGGGGGCGACTATGTCAATTATGTGTAATGCAAAGCTGTCATGATGGATATGTTCACAAATCATAGACAGTATCACAGGCATAGCATGCATGATGGAGCGATGGCCTAATGTTATGTACATACACAAGATATGTATGGCCTGCACATATGGGACAATGTAGTAGCAGAATAGGTACCGAAATGGAGGGAACAGCAAGTGACCATGTCCAAACGTTCCATAGCAGGTGCAATGTGTGCCACAATGATGTCCAGCAGGGCCGTGTGTAAACACATGTGCAATGTACACAGTACTGACCCCCCCATGGTAGTGTCCACTGAACGGCAGAACTGGATGTCAACTGTCATGTCTATACAGTACGTCCGCTGTGGTGGTACCATGGGTCTGTGTCATCCTACCAGCAAGGAAGCTATCACATGACTAGTGACACAGTGTGCCCCTGTGGGATGTGCACAGGACCTATGTCCCACAGCATGGTGTGTGTCCAGTCTGTGGATGTCACACAGACGCCGGGCTGCTACCTGCCCCGCGC